>NC_133651.1:27632608-27932608 GCF_009905375.1 Apium graveolens
CATAAGGTCATGATTCATAGAAACATGTCCCCAAAACATGAATACTCAAATAAAAAGGCAATATATCTGCCTGTGGCATAAATTGTGTCATAATATTTCATATGAGACTTAGAAATAGCCCTCCGCTGGACCGTCCGCCCCGGTCACTTACGCATTGATCCAATCTTAAAACCTTTTATTGAAAAGGGGTCATAATAATTGACATCCAAAATAATTTTATTCCCCCATTTACTTGGGTAGGAATATTCGCAATCAAATCATTTTTCTCAAAGTCCAAAACATTTATAAATCCAGTAATTTGATAAGTAAAATCACTTAGCTATTATGAACATTGAATACCAGAAGAGAACTTGTATAAACAGAATCATTTAATTCAGCGATATGTAAAACGTTTATCAATTCTGAACTGAGAATAGGGAAAGCAATACTTGCAGGATACTTGCCTTTGAGATTTAGCAGTTAGTCACACTCGCAAAGACGCATTTAATCTGACATTATGTCTCAAAACATCACCGCCTTTATTCTACTAATCATTTGGCCTGCTGCTCATGAAGTGCTGCAACCTAATTTTCCATACTATTCAACTCTAGCCTTTATCCACTTCATCTGGTCCTGGTCGTCTTGAAAGACTCGTATCTATAATTAAAAGATACAACTTTAATTGTCTAAATGATAATTACTCGACGAACTGCGCGTCAAAATCTTATTGTCTACCCGTATGATAGCCCACACATGAGGAAAACAGTCCAACACAAGACTCTTGACTCATGTACGCACGTAATTCATATAACATATAAACACATAATCCACGTATCACATAATTCATATAACATATGACTCGGTTCGCCAAAAGGTTCGACTCAATACGTTTAAAACTGAAATCGGGTCAAAATATGATTTATCGATCAAAAATCGACTCGAAATGATTCAAAACAAAATAATTTGGGTCTCAAAAGTATTTTTAATGAAAGCGGAATATTTTTCTTGAGTCTAGAGGAGTTCGTTTTGTATTAAACGGACGATTGGTTTATTTAATATGAGTTTTTGAACATTTTTCGGAATTAAAATGGGTCTCCGAATCAGTTTATAATTAAATAATAGGGCTCGAACACCCGAATCTGACTTTGAAATAATTTAATAATAATTATCGAGCTTTGAACATAATTTTGAAATAATATTTTTAAAGCTCGAACTATTTTTCAGAATTTTTAAATCAAAATAATTAATTAAATCTAATTAAATAATCAATTAAAATTAATTAATAATTATTAAATTAATCAATCAATTAATATTTAAATTAATTGACTAATTAAATAATTAATTGAAAACTAAAATTAATTAATTAATATTTATTTTAGTATTAAAAATAATTTTTGGAATTAAAAATAAATAAATTATGGAATTTAAAATAAATAACAACAATTCCTGAAAATATTTAAAAAGGAAAATACAGTTTTTGAAAATAAAATAAGATTTTGATTTATTTTAAAATAAAATTTTTGTACAAACAGAATTCAATTGGGGAATTAGGTTTTTAAAGATCAAAACCGGGTTGTAATGGGGTCGGGAAATGGGTCATGGGACGCCAAGAACACGAAGAACATTCAAGAGGATCAAACCTTCATTTCTATATGATATTGAACTCAGAATTCGACATATAATATACCAAATCGATCATAAAAACGTTATCCATAACATGGTATCATCAAAACACAGGAATCATAAAGTTTTGGATTTTCCGAAAAATTAAAAAATTAATTCGAATTATGAAAAATAACTCGAATTTTGAAGTTGGTTCTGCACCAATCTGATGAGTTTTTTGGAAGGGTGGTGATGAGAGCTTCGATTTGGTTACAAGAGCGTTTCAAACGGAGTCTGATAACGCCTCCAAATTTCAGTTTGATTCTCAAGAACACGAAGAACACGAAGAACATTCAAGGACTTAATCCGAAAATCAAATAGCCTTTTGAGCATGTTATGGAACTCGAAATTCAAAATATAATATATCAAATTGAATGGCAGGAGATGCTCTACAACATACATTCATCAAATCAGACAAACCAAATCGTTTACGAAAATTCATATATTTACTAAAAAATTCGAATTTTTGTAAAAATAATAGAAAAATACCGATGAAATCTGGGATAATATTGATGATTAATATGGATTCTACGCGTCGAGAGCTTCGATTTGACTACTTGTACGTCGAAATCTGACTTCGGTAACATCTCCAAATCTTGGTTTGATTATGAAGAACGCGAAAAACACTTATCTGTTTCTCTCGATAATTATGAAATTTTACTGACCGATTATGATTATAAAAATAAAATGAAATAATAAAAGGGCTATATATATTTATGGAATATTGGTTCGTGTTGGATCGATAAATTAGTTACTTAGCCGCTTAGTAACTGCAAAACGATCCGAAAATAGATTACTTAGCCGCTAAGTAACTATAAAAATGATACAATTTAATACCAGATTTGGATAATTATCAAAACCGAGCTTCTTATAAAACACCATATGAGAAAATAATGTAAAAATATCCTGTCTCTCGAGAATACGAGTTTTATTAATCCACGAAATGATTATTGTATCGAAAATTATACGTCGAGACGCGTACAAGTGTAACCCCCCAAATCCGGGGTCGGGGATCCGGGTTGTCACGAGTTCCATTTCCCTTAATAATACTTAATCTTAATAATCAACCAACTACTGCGTACTGTGACCCTACAATATACACACACACCACAAGTTATAGTCTCAGAGATGAATATCCAAAAATAACACAAGTCATTTTATTCCATAATTATAAGCCATTACACCTCAAAAGGGTTTTTGAATAAATTTATATTTTATTTGCCATTATTACAATTCATAAATGTATATAAGTCTGCACATCAAAAGTTGAAATCCTAGCCTATTGGTAGTTCCTACCTCAGCTACAACGGTATCAACGCCTACAGGAAACTGTAGAACGTTTCCTAACCGCTCACGAATTGGGAGCTTGATCCTGTTCATCTTGTCTATCTGTTGTTGTGTGATGAAAGAAGAAAGCAAGGGTGAGCAACAAGCCCACCAAAATAATATGTATAATAATTTACAATATATGAGCATTCTCATAGCACTCATGAAAGTTTTGATCAAAAAGAAATGAACCAAGTTTGATCTCTTAATGCGACCAAGTCGCAAAATATTTAGTATATATGTATATATACTTTTCAAAATCTTGGAAGTCCTCTTCCATGCATAATGTACACATAGTTCCAGTTTATAACTGTATAAAAATATCGTCGCAAGGTGTTCTCATATATCTAACCTTGTCCCAACGTTTTTCTGAAAATCTTTGTCATACATAAGATAATCATTTACTAGATATAAGTTAAAAGATGAAGTTATGAGATACTCCAATATACTTATATCTTTTCCGAATACTACTTGAACTACCACCGTTCAAGTTATAATTAGTTTCAAAAGTTCATCACACAGATGAGACTACAAGATAAGACTTCAATAGATTCAATCTTTGAAATATTATTGAATGAAATGAAGTTACGAGATACTTCATTAAGTCCCGATATATATCCATATATATATATCTCTCATACATTTCCTGAAAACCTCTGTCATGTAAAGTATGAACAGAGTTGTAATATCCAATGAATTTGGAAAGAAAAGAATTTTGGCATAAACCCGATTTCTTGCTGATCAGGCAAATATACCAATAAGTACCCTTTTCTACTAGTAGATGGATGAATCCCCCACCGGTCAACACCCTGGCCGCATTAGGACCTTGTGCTGGACCGCTACCAGGCCTCTTACGCGTTGATGGACTGCCACCCAGCCACTTACACTTTGATAGACCGTACCCCGGTCTGTCGCTTATGCCGACTCAATTAAATGGACTTACTTCCCGAATGTTGGGCAAGTAATCAAATTGTTTTCTCAAAACAGCAACCTCTTTGCGAATATAAAATACACCATAGAGCCGGATCCCTCAGATTTTTGAGCGAGTATTCAAGTCCCCTTCGAAAGGAAGATCTTAAATTTGAAAACGAGTTTTGGGATTCGCTCTAACTTTTTGAAATCATTTTGAAGACTCGAAAACATTTTTAAGAATGTTTGGAGTAATGCTGATTTAATAAAATAAATCAGTCCCAATATATTAGAAAATATCTAAATATTATTATTTAAATAATATTCCCATAAGGATAATCCTTATAAAAATAATTGAAGTAAAAGTTTTAAGACTCATACTTGAAATGAATAATAAATAACCAAAGATATACTTATACTAAAGTACGATCTTTATTTGAATAATCGAAAATGAGTTTGATTATCGAAACATTATTCTTTAAAAAAATAAAGAATATTATTTAATAAAAGGAGCGGAGTCATAAGCTCTCGAATGAATAATCAAAATAATATTCATTAAATAAAATAAACGGAGTCATAAGTCCTCGAATGAATATTCAAAATAATATTCATTAATTAAAATAAAGTTATCGAATAAACCTTATTCGATTAATAGTTTTGGAAACTGTATCTATATATATATATAAATATATATATAATATACTCGGGAATATCGACTCCCGGTTTAGAAAATGTTCACCTTTGGGTCCCCTATACTAAGGGTATATGCAGCTACTACTTATCTCTAGCATAGGTATTATGCAACTTATAAGCATTTGAATCAACAATTAGATATCAAGATTACGAAACAGACATGCATATATACCATATCAGCATGGTCCAATATATCACAAAATTTGCTAATAACAATCATGCACTTATCACAAGATAATACATATACATATATTTACATCACAACAACAGTTAAGGGCCTTAACCAAGGTTTCGAAGAAAGGCGAGGGGTAATGGTTCGTTCGTGAAACGCCGTTACTTAAAACGGCCGTTTCTCCTAAACCGTACATCAGATTCAAGTAAAACACATATTAAAATGAAGCTCGTAACATGAACTATCTAAACATGGCAATGGTCAGAATCTTACAGTGAGTTCACGGGTCCTGAAGTTAAGAACAAAAACAGTCTAAGGTAAATCGGACATTACGACGGCTATGTTTACGCGATTACCAAATTTTAAACTACTCCAATCAATCCACAAATCAACCTACAATCAACATCACAACCAAACTCCATCCATACTTCATTACAACAGTCCCAACATCTCAAGATTTTCCAATTTATACTACCCCTAAACATGAACTAAAAGCTAAACTTAAGTTCATTAACCAATAATCCAAGATTTACAACTCAAACTCATTACAAATCCAACCAAACTCTAAATATACATGAATCATACTTCTCATGAACTATACCAATTATAACAAGCTCTAAACATTCAAAAGTAAGGCTAGGTTATGAGATTATACCTTCCTTGGTGAGTAGAAGTAACTAAGGAGCTTGAAACAACCCTTGAAAATCCTTACAAAAGCTATATTTAAACAAAAACACAAGATCAAAAATTTCAATATCTTGAAAACACTATTCACCCTCTTCTTCCATGAATTATTGGAAGAGATTGTGCAGGAAATGGAATCTTAGATTCATAGGATAGCTATATCTATGTATAAGGAACCTTGGATAATTACCTCACAATTTAACAATGCTTGGATCTTGGATTTTGATTTTCTTGTCTTTGAAAAAGTGAAGAAGCCGAGAGCTTCTTGCTTGTAAATGGGAGTGATTTGTGTTTTTTTGGTGTTATGATTTGTTTTGGCTTGGTTGCTATTGTTTTGTTTGTTAATTAACTTTTTACCATGGTTACAAATGAATGGCTCTCATTCAACCAACCAATCCCTCCACTTGTCATGCTTATGGCATCCTTCCTATGTCATCCAATTGCCACATGTCTTCTCCTTGTGGTGTGATGACATCATCATCTACTAACCTCTTTGATTAACCCCTAATTACTTGGGTAATGACCGCTTATCTGTTATACGGTTCGCTTAACTTTCGTTCTCGTTTATCGTTTGAGGGATCATATCCGGGATCTTATTACTTGGGTTCCCCTAAATCTTTCTGTATATTTTATATTTCTTTTATGATCCTCTCTTATAATCCTTGAATTTAAATCATTTTAATCATGTTACCTTATACTCAATTCTTTCTGTATCTGGTGGGTTTTCGGGAAAAAATCAAAGTGTTCGAATTTGGATTCTAACGATCTTTACATACACTTATATACCATATAGAGTACTAATAAGATCTCAAAATATCAATAAAAGAACCCCTACATAGTGTGACATGAAAAGTTTTCTTATTCAGCATAATCAGTAAAATCACTATTCATAAGGGTTACAAAAAGTCCAAAATTTTTGGGGTTATTACAGTACGGGTCAAACCGTAACCCGAATTGAAAAAGTTAAAACATGGAAAATGTCCGGAATTACCAGATTAGGTTTGAAAGGAGTTTTCGGAAGAGTTTCTGGTTGTAAAAACGTAAAAACGGTTGAGGTTGGACGATTTTCGGTTTTCTAAAATAGTTTCGTAATTATACGAAAAATAATTATTAAATCTGTAAATCATTATAAAATCATATAACGATCCAAAAATTACCAGAAAATACTATAATTATCTATACTTTATTCTGCACATATAAAAATTAAAATATTCAAATAATATCACATATAAACATCCCAACATCAATTCCAATTATCATATAATTCACTAAAATTCACATAAAATCACAAAAACAATTCCAAATAATTATAATAATAATATCTGAATATATGGTATATTACAACATAATTATACTTTATTAAGTTAATTATACTTTATTCACTTAATCACGTTGCGAAATTCCCAGTCGTTACATGTAGCAAACATGATATCTGGTCTACCAGCAGTTAAGTACAGCAAAGATCAAATCATTCCTCTATAGCTTGAGATATCTACACTCTTTCCCTTTTTATCTTCATCCAACTTTGTAGCTGTAGACATAGGTGTAGATGCAGGTGAACAATAAACCATACCAAACTTTTTTAATAATCCTTGACATACTTGGTTTGGCTGATGAAGATTCCATCACTTCTTTGACTGACTTGAAGTCCAAGAAAGTAACTCAATTCCCCCATCATACTCATTTCATATTCACTCTGCATAAGCTTGTGGAATCTTTGAAACGGCTTTTCATTTGTAGAATCAAAGATAATATCATCCACATAAATCTGAACTAGGATCATATCATCACCATGCTTTTTGTAGAAGAGAGACTTGTCTATTTTTCCTCTAGTGAATCCATGTTTGATTAAAAATTCTGACAGTGTGTTATACCAAACTCTAGGTGCTTGTTTTAGTCCATAGAGTGCTTTGAGTAACTTGTATACAAAATTTGGAAATTCTGGATCTTCAAAACTAGGTGGTTGTTGCACATAAGCTTCTTCTTCCAACTCACCATTAAGGAATGCACTCTTCACATCCATTTGATACACCATGAAGTTGGAGTGTGTAGCAAATGCAAGAAAGATCCTTATTGCTTCAAGTCTTGCAACTGGAGCAAAGGTCTCATCATAATCAATTCCTTCCTCCTGTGAGTAGTCATTTGTAACCAACCTTTGTTTCTGGTAACAATTCCATTTTCATCCATTTTGTTCTCGAACACCCACTTTGTTCCAATTATACTTATGTTTTTTGGTGCAAGAACCAATTTCCAAACTTTTTTCCTTTCAAACTGATTTAGCTCTTCTTGTATAGCAGATATCCAATCAGGATCGAGTAGAGCTTCTTCAGTTTTCTTTGGCTCAATTTGTGAAAGAAAACATGCATGAAGACATTCATTTACAGTTGCACTTCTAGTCCTCACTCCAGCATTGGGATCACCAATAATTGCATCTGCATTGTGACTTCTATCCCATTTCCTTGTGTGAGTTTATTGACTTGTGTTTATTTGCTTCTTCTTTATTATTGGTATAATTTCTAGAGTTTTCTTCTTTTTCTTCCCATGAGTTTGTGCTATCAAATTCAAGTATTTGAGATTAGTTTCCATTCTCATGATTCACTTGATCAGTAGACTCTTCATCAATTATGTGGTTTGTGTTGACTTCAGCTTCATCATCAAAATCACTATCAATGTTGAGATTTCCAAACTTTAGGGCTTCAGCTTCATTTTCACTAAGGCAATTCAAGCCTGAACATTTATAATCATCAAAAGTAACATTTGTGCTTTCCATAGTCTTCTTCTATTCAATCAAATAGACTTTGTATGCAGTTTTTTCCAATAAATATCCCAGAAAAATTGCCTCAAAAACTTTAGAGTCAAATTTTCCCACATATTCAGAGTTTTCCTTCAAAACATAGCACTTGTTTCCAAACACATGAAGATACTTCACAGTAGGATTTCTTTTAGACAGGATTGAGTACGGTGACTTGCCAAGATTCTTGTTAATGAGATATCTGTTTTGAGTATAGCATGCAGCATTCACAACTTCTTCCCAAAAACTTGTTGACAACTTTGCATCTTGTAGCATTGTTCTAGCAGCCTCTACTAGTGTTCTATTATTTCTCTTAACTACCCCATTTTGCTGAGGTGTTCTAGCAGCTGAGAACTCTTGAACAATGCCCTTTTCTTTGCAGAATTCAGTTAAGGTTGCATCCCTGAATTTTGTTCCATTATCACTCCTCAATCTTTTCACACAATTCTGATCTTCAGCCTACTTCTCAATCTTTTTTATGCGCTCAATTATGATGTGTGGAGTCTCATCCTTGGAGTGCATAAATTCTACCCATGTGTATCTTGAGTAGTCATCCACCAATTACAAGTGCATATCTTTTTCTTGAAATTGATAGGACATTAACTGGTCCAAATAAGTCCATGTGAATAAGTTGCAAAGATGCACTTATAGAATTTACAGTTTTACTCTTGTGACTTGATCTTTTCATTTTTCCCTTATGACAAGCATCACAAATTTCATCTTGAGCAAACTCCAGATTAGGCATGTCTCTCACTAACTTCTTTTTGACTAGAGTATTGAATGTCTTGAAATTCAAGTGAGATAGCTTCTTATGCCATAAATTGCTTTGCTCTACAGTTGCCTTGATGTAGAAGTAAAAAATTCCATCCTCATTTGCTGAGTCCAAGTCTGCAACAAATAAGCTTCCTTTCCTTGCTCCTTTCAGAGCAACTTCACCAATCTTTTTGCTGATGAAAATGCATTCTCCTTTGTCAAATGAGATTTTGAATCCCTTGTCTGCAAATTGACTAACACTAAGGAGATTTACTTAAAGACCAGCTATCAGTGCTACATCTTCAATGACAATATTTCCAGAAATTAATTTGCCATATCCCATTATGAAACCTTTGCTGTTATCTCCAAAAGTCATTAATGGGCCAGTCTTCTCCTAAAATTGTGATAGCAGGACCTTATCACCTATCATATGTCTTGAGCATCCACTATCTATGATCCATATGACTTTTTTCTTTTTATCCTACACACAATGAGGATTAAGTGTGTTAAGCAACCCAAGCAGTGTTTGGTACTTTCTTCTTATTAATAGAATGAGCAGAATCATAATGAGTTGTTTCAGAAAGAATAGTGTTCATTGACTGTTGTGCATTTTCCTTTTTTGATATAGACCTAAATTTTACTTCTTTGAGGTCTACTCTCAGCCTGTTGTAACTTTTAATCACTTTCAAGTTGCAAGGGATGCTATCAAACTTGTCACAGAATGAGTAGGGATCATTTGTATTTGCTTCATTGTACTTGCATGCTCCTTCTATGGCTTGCTAACAACCTTTTTACAAAGGTGAGTTAGATGATTTACTGAGCCATATTTTTGACACTGCTTTCTTGGAGCATCTGCAATAAATGCAAAGTTGTTGCTTTTTTTTCTCCCAATTTTCCCATTTCTATTCTTCTTCTTCTTTCTTGCATCTTCAGTCTTTACTTCCTTGACAGGTTTCTTGGAATCTTGGTTGACCATGGACTTCTTTTCAGCTTTGAAAGTTGAAGTTGTTTCTGCATTTTTCTTTTCATTATCTTCATCAGCAATTTATTGCTTTATAATCAACTCTTCTTCACTGAAATCTACTTCACATGCTTTGAACATAGGTGAACCAACCTTTCTCAGCATAGCTGGGACATCTTCATTTTTAGTTGCTTTTCCTTTACCACCTACAGCTTTCTTGTTGCTATTCAAAGCATCATAATCAAGACCAATAGCTATGTTAGCACATGGATTGTTTTTCTCATGGTACTGACCAACCAACTCAGATGCATTCCTGAAAGACTTCAACTTTACTTTATTCTTTTCCGGCTTCTCCCTCAATACAGCTTCAATTTCAGCAGCACACTTTAGCTTGTTTTCAGATATTCATTTTCTTGCTTGACTGACTCAAGATTCACAAGCAGTAGATCCAGCTTTTTCTTCTTATTCTCAAGCTTCTCATTAGCTTTTATTAGCCTACTGACTTCCTCAGTAGCTGCTACCAAGCTAGTGTGTATGTGAAACATCTCCATACTCATCTTTTCCACAGTCTCATTATATTGTGTAGCATTTAAATCAATAGTGGTTAGATTTGGTACCTTTGATTTTGATGTGGATTCTTCTCCATGCTCAAAAGCCATTAGTGCATAATTTCCAACTTCTTCATCATCATCATCAACATCAGTATCATCCCAACTTTTTCCTTCTGCAATATAAGCTTTTCCAGACTGTTTCATCAAGAGAGCTTCATGTTTTGCTTCCAGTTCCAATTAAGCTTTATCCTTCTTCACCTTTTTAGGCTTTCTGCATTCAGTAGCAAAGTATCCCAACTCATCACAATTGAAACACCTTATCTTTGATCTGTCCACAGATCCAGTTTTGTAGCCACCTTTGCTAACTGAATTGTACTGAGCTTTTGGTTTCCAATTGTTGTTGTTGGAAGATTGTCCTTTGCTTTTGAAAAACCTTGGCTTCTTGACTCTCATGTTGGAAAATTTCCTAGCCAAGTAAGCCATGGATTGATCCATTTTATCTAGCTCATCTAGGGTGTAATATTCATCTTCCTTCAGCTCCAATACAACTTGCTTCTGAGGTCCTTTGTTCTTTAGCTTGAATAGATGGAACCTGATCTTTTAGCTCATCTTCACTTTCTTCTCTGCCATTTACAATGAAAGCACTGGAACCATCAACAACATGTCCATGATGTGCTTTTAAAGAATTTCTCTGTAGCATTTCAAGTTCATATGTTTTCAAGATTCCATATAGAACTTCCAAAGTCATTCTGCTTAAATCTATTCTTTCTCTTATAGCCGATATTTTCTGTTCAAGATGGTCAGGAAGAGCTAGCAGGAACTTTAGGTTAACCTCCTCAGTATCATAATATTTATCATGTAGCTGCAAGTCATTTAACAATTTATTGAACCTCTCAAAAACTTCAGTAATTCCTTCTTTTGGTTTAGCCATAAACCCCTCATACTATAAAACTAGAATCCTCCTTTGGTTTGACCTAACTTCCTCTGTAACTTCACATAGAATTTCTATCTTTTCCCGGATCAATTTGACTGTGTCACAATTGACAATGTTATTGTACATTACATTGTCAAGTGACTCTATTAAGATCAACTGCAAGCCACTGTCCAGAGATACTTTTTCCTTTTCAGGTTCAGTGTATTCTGAAGGATATTTAGGAGCATAATGTGCTGGAATAACCATGTCTCCATCTGTAGATTCCTCAACTCTTATCATTGGGGTGAAAGGCCCTTTTTTGAGGATCTGAATGTATAAAGGGTTGGTCATTCTTATAAACAGCATCATTTTCTTTTTCCATAATATGTAGTTAGATCTGTCAAATGTAGGGATTTCGATATTACTGAGCTTCTGTGTATTCATTCTTCCAAGATCTTTAATCTGTTTGCTTTCAGATTTTGCTCTGATACCACTTGTTAGGTAATGAATACAACACAGGGGGTGAATGTGTTTTAGATTATTTTTAAGATTTTGAACTATTATGGATATGGTAAACAAAGTAATCTAACTTGTAGAGATAATATATCTTAACAAAAATAATAAAACATGCACATTAACACACTATCTTCAAAACTCACTTAATTTTATATTAAAATCAAGTATGTCTTGCTATAAATTTCTGGGTTCTTTTTGATAAAGAACTCAGCTCCTTTCTTGAGAGAGTTACAAGAATTTTTAGAACTTTTTGTTACACTAAAACAAAGCATCCAGTGTTTACTTTATAGGATAGTATACACAAGTTTTACACAGCATGCAATAGCTTGTACTAAACCCTACTTTAAGTTAACTAAAACTTTCTATTTCTGGCTTAGTGTATCTTTGCAAATCGTGCATGTCTGTGACTATACTTTGTCAGTTAATCTTGGATTTTGATCTTGTACTCTTCAAGCTGCTTTTTGTAGACTTTTCAAATCAGTGATTGATTTGTTTGTTGATTGATAATCTTGGATATTTAACTGGTCTGCATCTTGTGCTTTGAGTTTCATATCGATATCTCTAGTTTGTTATACAGAGAACTCGACATCTCGATAAGTATAATGGCTTATCGAGATCTCTTATTACTCTATAGTTGTTTTGACTTATCGAAGTCTCTGAGTTCTCTATAAGAGAATTTTTCTTGTCGAGTCTCTGAATTTTTGTATGTAGAAAAGACTTGTTGATATCTCGGTAGACATATTGACTTATCGATATCTCTTAGATCTCTAATGAGAATTTAACTTGTCGATATCTCCAATCTTCACATATTCAATTTGACTTTTTGATATCTCTAAGTTCTCTATTGCAAAAGTGAATTGTCGATATCTCCAATCTTCATATCTTCATTTGACTTGTTGATATCTCTGAGACTTCTCTATAAGCTATTTTGACTTGTCGGTAAGTCATTCTGGAGTTCTCGAGTGACTTCTCTATAAGCCTTAATCTGTGACTTGTAGATTTCTTGACTTAAAATGTTTTTCTCAAAAAAGATTTATTCAACTCCAAGCTTCTTCACAATGTCTCTGAGGCATGATCTTCATGATTTTTTTCCAGAGTTTATTCTTAGACTTGAGACTGTTTATAGAAAAATACTCCAGTATAATCTATTTACACTTTTACAGACTTAAGTGATACAATACAAAATATAAACTTAGATTATCTTACAACTTACTAAGGGCTGTCAATTTGACTTAGTCTTGTTATAGTACAGGCATGTCTTGCACAATATATATTCACCAAGCCTCTCTGTGAAGCTACTTTCACAAGATTGGTGAATAATTGGGAATGATATCAGGACATTTCTCAAACTTGGATAATTAAGAAATAACTACTGATAGTTAGAATATGGTATATTATTATTATGTATCAGTACTAGCTAAATACCGATTATTGTGTTAAATTTTGATGCCATGGAAGCATGCAATTAACTTCTATTAATTTCATCCAATAGCTACATGTTAAACTCTGATTATGTGTATAAATTCCGATATTGGTCAAAATTGTTTTGACTGATAGATCCTGACAGTAGTTGTTAAATTCTGATATTGGTCAAACTTGTGTTTTCTGATAAATCCTGATAGTAGTTGATTAAATACTGATAATGGTCAAACTCTGATTGACTATTATATTCTGATGTTAATTTTTGAACTTATTCAAATATTGTTTTAATCAGTATTTTAATTACAGGTTTGAAGTTATCAGCAAGTGGGTAAATAATTATTATTTGCTTACTTACAGTAACTAATGACGTGCATATTTGAAAAAAATGATTGAGTATCTGTCTTTATTTTAGGAATAGGAGATTAGAAAAGAGACTTTACTTTTGTATGTCTAGATACGCGTAAGATCATGCATACTGTAACTCCCCCAAATCCGGGGTCAAGGGATTTGGTCGTCACTATGAAACCTCAATCCAAAATAACCTGTTAAATCAAATAATAAATGCCAGCGGAAGATATTTAACATAAATGACCCCAACTAATCCAAGATCTTTTAAGGTTACAGTTCTAGAAACAAGAAATCCAAATTCCACAAATAAATTTTTTTCACTTTCTTTTAAAACTCTTTTCAATAAATACAACTCAAAACTAAACCCACTAGTATAACTTCGAAATGAAGTATACTAGGCCCAAATAAAATATACAACTATAATATAATATAATATAAATAACTTTACACAATAAAACTTACACTAGTCCGCAAACCCTGGACCAACCACCTTTCAAGAGCTTCTTCTTTGCTTCCTCGAATTATGCAGCTAAGCAGCGCAAGCTAATCCTCACTGGAGGTTAAATTTAAAAACAGGCAAGTATGAGCGGAAGAAATGCTCAGCAAGATCATTATAGCATATATAGGGTCTTTTGATATAAAACCGATATCTGCATTAGAGCAGAACATTAAAAATCATAATTGCTGAATTATAAACTCTTTTTGATATTTTCAAGCGAAAGGCTTCGGCAATACTTTGAATCTTGACGAGAATAAAACTCGTAAAACATTGTTTACGGAAATATCGTAAACCACAATAACATGAAACAATGATTATGGATTGAATCATAAACTTTACTCAAAACTCAACTCTTGATATTAATACTTATTTTGTTGTCATATCAAATTAGATATCTATACGAACTTTGATGCTCACAACACCCATACTGAAGTCAACATCAATCATCTATACTAATACCACCTTTGATATTTAACAACAACGTAAGTATCCATAAAACCTGTAACTGAATCAAAGCCACAATTCACTTTTAATCCAAAACAGAATCAGTACTTTTAATCCAAAAAAATCAGTTGATAAATTATTTATTCTATGAATATCAAAAATGATATGATAATTTAGATTAGGATCATCCTCCGACGGACGTACTATCACATGCTGATCAGCCCGTGTGATAGCACAAGGTCATGATTCATAGAAACGTGACCCCAAAAACACGAGTACTCAAACAAAAAGGCATAACTAGCCTGTGGCAAAATGGTGTCATAATATTCATATGGCACTTAGAAATAGCCCTCCGCTGGACCGTCCGTCCCGGTCACTTACGCAATTATGATCCAATCTTAAAACCTTTTATTGAAATGGGGTCATGATACTCGACACCCGAAATAATTTTATTCCCCCAATTCTTGGGTAGGAATATTCGCAACCAAATCACTTTTCTCAAAATCCAAAGCATTTATAAATCCGATAATTGGATAAGTAAAATCACTTAACTATTCTGAACATTTTATAACAGATGAGTATTTGCATAAACATAATTATTTAATCCAGCGATATGTAAAACATCTATCTATCTTGAACTGAGAATAGGGAAAGCAATACTTGCATAATAAGGTTTAAAATAGATATCACTTGAACAATAAGTGATGATAGGGATACTTGCATAATATGAATCAAATTAAACGTCACTTGAATGATAAGTGAGGTTAGGGTACTTGCCTTTGGGTTTTTAGCAGTTAGTCACACTCACAAACACGCATCTATTCTGACATTCTGTCTCAAAGCATCACCGTCTTGCTTTTCAACACCTTACTGATATGCTGCTCCTGCGATTGCTAGAAGCCAGATATCCACTTCCATTCCATCTCACTCTTTATCCAACACCTTGTCCTGATCAACTCGAATGATCCGCATCTATAATTAAAATATAGAACTTTAATTGTCTAAACGATAATCACTCGACGAACTACGCGTCAAAACCCTATTGTCTACCCATACGACAACCCGCATATAAAGAAGACAGTCAAACACAAGACCATTGACCCACGTATGCACATAATTCACGTAGCACGTAAACACATAACTCACGTATCACATAATTCATATCACATATGACTCGGTTCGTCAAAAAGTTCGACTCGATAAGTTTAAAACTAAAATCAGGTCAAAAATATGATTTATCGATAAATAATCGACTCGGAATAACTTGTAAAACAAGCGACCTTTCGAAACAAAATGATTTGGGTCTCGAAAGTATTTTTAATAAAAGCGGAATATTTTTCTGAGTCTGTACGCGTTCGTTTCATATTAAACGGATGAACGGTTAATTTATTATGAATAAAATAAGAATAAATCAATTAATAAATATATTAATTGATTTTTAAATACTCAAATATAATTTTTAAAAACTCAAGATAATTTTTATGAATTATTTGAATTAATTATAAATAATTTACATTTATTTAACTATTTATAATTAAAATTAATTGATTAATGATTTAATCAATTAATTAAACTCATAAATAATTAACTAAAATAAATTATAAATAATTAAAACAAATTTTGATTTTTTTTTTTTTTTTTTTTTTTGAAAATAATAAGGTAAAATAATTTTTAGGAATTAAAATAATTCAGTTAATTATTAAAATAATTAACCAAATTAATCTTGGAGATTAAAATGATTTTTAGGAATTAAAATTGAATTTTGAATTATTTTAAAACAGAAAATTCCCAGAAACAGAATTACTATTGGGAATTAGGGATTATGAGGATCAAACCCGGGTTGGAATTAAACCAACCGGGTCGGGTTTGGGGCAAATCGGGCCACGCCAAGAACTGGCCGGATGGTTCGCAGAAACCGGTGACCGGCGGCGTTTCCGGCCAGTCCCCGACGTCGTCAAAACCATCCCATTTCGTCATGACTTTGCTTCCGGGATGATTCGAATCGGTTCGTAATTGTGTCATCAACACAGACACAGGAACTATGCACACAAACAACCCGGAAATCGATAATTCCGGTCGATTAACCATCACAAACCGGCGAACTTCGTCGGTTTTCCAACGAGCTAACAAATATCAACCAAACTCGACGAACTTGGTATGAAATCGAAGCATAGAACATGGAGAATCCGCTCATAACAATCTAAACAACAAACAATCAATCATAGAATCCAGAAATTAAGAAAGTAAAATCGAATAACCTTGCACATCGTTTTAACAGTTCCCAGAATCATACAATACGATTTTATATCCAAATCGACTCTAATAATCAATATAAAGCTTAATATAACGTCCATAACATCAAAAGATTCAAGGAAATAAAAGCCCCAATTTCAGATGAAGAACCCTAAAAATCGATTTCAAAATTACCAATTGTTTGATGTTTTTGTTGATGAAATTAGATAGTAGTCATCGAAAGCTTCGATTCCATTACTCGAACTGCAAAAACCGAAATCAAAATCACTTCCAAAGTTGAGATTCAATTTCTTAGCTCAAGAACACCCCCACCTTCTTGTTCTTCAATCTCCTAAATTTCTGATTTTTTTTTTTTTTATAAAAAAAAATAAATAAATAAACAGTTCAGCTATTTATATTAAATCTGAAATTATATCCCCAAAATAAATTAAGGGTGTTTTTATCCCTAAATTACAATAATTAGGGCCCCCAAAATAATAATTACGGGGAATAATTTTAAAAATGATAAAATACAAAATTAATGTCAAAATTCCCCGAAAATTGCGAATAATTTAAAAATACAAAAATAAAGGGTATTTGAAACTCGAATAATTTTATAAAAATGAAAACACAGATTTTGTGGGGTTTGACGTCCCGGTGGGGTCCCGGTTCGATAATTTTTGAAAAACAAGAACGATCCCTAAATTACCAGAAAAAAAATATCACAATTATCTATATTTTATTCTAGACCTATAAAAATCAAATATTCAAATAATGTCACATCTAACCACCCAAACATCAATTCCACTTATCAGATAACTCACCAAAATTCACATAAATAATTCCAAATAATAATAATGATAATATTTGAAAAATATGGGATATTACAATCTACCCACCTTATAAGGATTCCGTCCTCGGAATCAGCAGAAGAAAGCACTAAGGGTTTTCTAACCAACTTTCCATTCCCAAATAATCTCAATTTTCCATAATCTCAAATAAATCTTGTATTCCTGGTATAATAAAACTTTTACAGGAGCTTCACTGTGTACCATTTTTCCATTCACATCCTTTGGCCAATTCCTCGATAGCATCACTTTTACTTATCGCGAGAAAGAAGAATATAGAGAAAGATAAAGAGAAGAAAAGAAAGAAAGATAGAGAGAGAAATAAAGAAATAGATTGTCTTCGCTATACGCCACTAATATTATAACAGCATCGCAGTCCACTGCTGTTCTTGGTAGTTCCATCACATAACCTTGCTTTGACTTGACAAAGATAACTCAGCTTAATCTTATTGGCATACCTTTGAATATTTGAGATGATAAAAATCATGAAATTTCAAAAAGAAAAGAATTTGATACCATAATGGAACCAAAATCTGAATTTGAGAAAAAGTATTGTTGAAATAAAAGAATAACCGAGAGATCAATATGATCAAACGAACTTGGTATTGCGTGCCCAAATTAAGACACTACTAAAGGTTGTTAACCTTCATGTATTCACAATACACACAAGTGATGGCGTCCCATCCAACTCCTATCACACAGACAGGTATACCTTGTGTCCCCTATAGTTAGGGTTGTTCATCTCAGTCAGAATAAAAGAATATCAAAGGAATTCAAAATCAAATGAATAAAACTGAAAAGATTTCAAAGATGATAATTCTGAAGGAAATGAAATCCAGAGAACAAAATTCTGACACCAAAATGAGCAAGTGGTGTCACATCACCAAGAAACTATCCACCAAATAAGAAAAGTGGAAGTTAAATATTCATAACTTAGCAGAGCTATCAAAACCTGAAAAAATAGGCTTCATGACAACCTGTGGCACATTTAAAACATAGATAGAATTGAAAATGAGTGTTAGAGAATATATCCTCTAACAATCACTTCTTTTGAGAGATGTCAAAATGAATTATAGAAAGAAAAGGTATTGCCAAAGTCTTAATATTTATCTTCAACTTGAACTCTCCAGTTGACTCGCCATCTGATTCTAGACGCTTCTTCATGTTCCAAGGATATCGATAATCTTCATCATCGTCAAAACGTAGTAGCCTCGAAAGATTCCACCATATAAGTTCTGCAACTGCCAGGAGTTCCATCCAGCTCAGCACAACCATCTCAAACGAATACGCCTTATCTTAACTTATTCGTTGGCACTATATCCAATAGTCCAACAGGAACTCGATATGAGCTCAAACGTCCTCACATAGCTATACACACTCCTACACACTCTCGTTTCTAGTTTACTATAACCTCAGCTCTGATACCAACCTGTAACTCCCCCAAATCCGGGGTCAAGGGATTTGGTCGTCACTATGAAACCTCAATCCAAAATAACCTGTTAAATCAAATAATAAATGCCAGCGGAAGATATTTAACATAAATGACCCCAACTAATCCAAGATCTTTTAAGGTTACAGTTCTAGAAACAAGAAATCCAAATTCCACAAATAAATTTTTTTCACTTTCTTTTAAAACTCTTTTCAATAAATACAACTCAAAACTAAACCCACTAGTATAACTTCGAAATGAAGTATACTAGGCCCAAATAAAATATACAACTATAATATAATATAATATAAATAACTTTACACAATAAAACTTACACTAGTCCGCAAACCCTGGACCAACCACCTTTCAAGAGCTTCTTCTTTGCTTCCTCGAATTATGCAGCTAAGCAGCGCAAGCTAATCCTCACTGGAGGTTAAATTTAAAAACAGGCAAGTATGAGCGGAAGAAATGCTCAGCAAGATCATTATAGCATATATAGGGTCTTTTGATATAAAACCGATATCTGCATTAGAGCAGAACATTTAAAATCATAATTGCTGAATTATAAACTCTTTTTGATATTTTCAAGCGAAAGGCTTCGGCAATACTTTGAATCTTGACGAGAATAAAACTCGTAAAACATTGTTTACGGAAATATCGTAAACCACAATAACATGAAACAATGATTATGGATTGAATCATAAACTTTACTCAAAACTCAACTCTTGATATTAATACTTATTTTGTTGTCATATCAAATTAGATATCTATACGAACTTTGATGCTCACAACACCCATACTGAAGTCAACATCAATCATCTATACTAATACCACCTTTGATATTTAACAACAACGTAAGTATCCATAAAACCTGTAACTGAATCAAAGCCACAATTCACTTTTAATCCAAAACAGAATCAGTACTTTTAATCCAAAAAAAATCAGTTGATAAATTATTTATTCTATGAATATCAAAAATGATATGATAATTTAGATTAGGATCATCCTCCGACGGACGTACTATCACATGCTGATCAGCCCGTGTGATAGCACAAGGTCATGATTCATAGAAACGTGACCCCAAAAACACGAGTACTCAAACAAAAAGGCATAACTAGCCTGTGGCAAAATGGTGTCATAATATTCATATGGCACTTAGAAATAGCCCTCCGCTGGACCGTCCGTCCCGGTCACTTACGCAATTATGATCCAATCTTAAAACCTTTTATTGAAATGGGGTCATGATACTCGACACCCGAAATAATTTTATTCCCCCAATTCTTGGGTAGGAATATTCGCAACCAAATCACTTTTCTCAAAATCCAAAGCATTTATAAATCCGATAATTGGATAAGTAAAATCACTTAACTATTCTGAACATTTTATAACAGATGAGTATTTGCATAAACATAATTATTTAATCCAGCGATATGTAAAACATCTATCTATCTTGAACTGAGAATAGGGAAAGCAATACTTGCATAATAAGGTTTAAAATAGATATCACTTGAACAATAAGTGATGATAGGGATACTTGCATAATATGAATCAAATTAAACGTCACTTGAATGATAAGTGAGGTTAGGGTACTTGCCTTTGGGTTTTTAGCAGTTAGTCACACTCACAAACACGCATCTATTCTGACATTCTGTCTCAAAGCATCACCGTCTTGCTTTTCAACACCTTACTGATATGCTGCTCCTGCGATTGCTAGAAGCCAGATATCCACTTCCATTCCATCTCACTCTTTATCCAACACCTTGTCCTGATCAACTCGAATGATCCGCATCTATAATTAAAATATAGAACTTTAATTGTCTAAACGATAATCACTCGACGAACTACGCGTCAAAACCCTATTGTCTACCCATACGACAACCCGCATATAAAGAAGACAGTCAAACACAAGACCATTGACCCACGTATGCACATAATTCACGTAGCACGTAAACACATAACTCACGTATCACATAATTCATATCACATATGACTCAGTTCGTCAAAAAGTTCGACTCGATAAGTTTAAAACTAAAATCAGGTCAAAAATATGATTTATCGATAAATAATCGACTCGGAATAACTTGTAAAACAAGCGACCTTTCGAAACAAAATGATTTGGGTCTCGAAAGTATTTTTAATGAAAGCGGAATATTTTTCTGAGTCTGTACGCGTTCGTTTCATATTAAACGGATGAACGGTTAATTTATTATGAATAAAATAAGAATAAATCAATTAATAAATATATTAATTGATTTTTAAATACTCAAATATAATTTTTAAAAACTCAAGATAATTTTTATGAATTATTTGAATTAATTATAAATAATTTACATTTATTTAACTATTTATAATTAAAATTAATTGATTAATGATTTAATCAATTAATTAAACTCATAAATAATTAACTAAAATAAATTATAAATAATTAAAACAAATTTTGATTTTTTTTTTTTTTTTTTTTGAAAATAATAAGGTAAAATAATTTTTAGGAATTAAAATAATTCAGTTAATTATTAAAATAATTAACCAAATTAATCTTGGAGATTAAAATGATTTTTAGGAATTAAAATTGAATTTTGAATTATTTTAAAACAGAAAATTCCCAGAAACAGAATTACTATTGGGAATTAGGGATTATGAGGATCAAACCCGGGTTGGAATTAAACCAACCGGGTCGGGTTTGGGGCAAATCGGGCCACGCCAAGAACTGGCCGGATGGTTCGCAGAAACCGGTGACCGGCGGCGTTTCCGGCCAGTCCCCGACGTCGTCAAAACCATCCCATTTCGTCATGACTTTGCTTCCGGGATGATTCGAATCGGTTCGTAATTGTGTCATCAACACAGACACAGGAACTATGCACACAAACAACCCGGAAATCGATAATTCCGGTCGATTAACCATCACAAACCGGCGAACTTCGTCGGTTTTCCAACGAGCTAACAAATATCAACCAAACTCGACGAACTTGGTATGAAATCGAAGCATAGAACATGGAGAATCCGCTCATAACAATCTAAACAACAAACAATCAATCATAGAATCCAGAAATTAAGAAAGTAAAATCGAATAACCTTGCACATCGTTTTAACAGTTCCCAGAATCATACAATACGATTTTATATCCAAATCGACTCTAATAATCAATATAAAGCTTAATATAACGTCCATAACATCAAAAGATTCAAGGAAATAAAAGCCCCAATTTCAGATGAAGAACCCTAAAAATCGATTTCAAAATTACCAATTGTTTGATGTTTTTGTTGATGAAATTAGATAGTAGTCATCGAAAGCTTCGATTCCATTACTCGAACTGCAAAAACCGAAATCAAAATCACTTCCAAAGTTGAGATTCAATTTCTTAGCTCAAGAACACCCCCACCTTCTTGTTCTTCAATCTCCTAAATTTCTGATTTTTTTTTTTATAAAAAAAAAATAAATAAATAAACAGTTCAGCTATTTATATTAAATCTGAAATTATATCCCCAAAATAAATTAAGGGTGTTTTTATCCCTAAATTACAATAATTAGGGCCCCCAAAATAATAATTACGGGGAATAATTTTAAAAATGATAAAATACAAAATTAATGTCAAAATTCCCCGAAAATTGCGAATAATTTAAAAATACAAAAATAAAGGGTATTTGAAACTCGAATAATTTTATAAAAATGAAAACACAGATTTTGTGGGGTTTGACGTCCCGGTGGGGTCCCGGTTCGATAATTTTTGAAAAACAAGAACGATCCCTAAATTACCAGAAAAAAAATATCACAATTATCTATATTTTATTCTAGACCTATAAAAATCAAATATTCAAATAATGTCACATCTAACCACCCAAACATCAATTCCACTTATCAGATAACTCACCAAAATTCACATAAATAATTCCAAATAATAATAATGATAATATTTGAAAAATATGGGATATTACACATACTGTAGTAATTATTACCCGGTTATCAAAGTGTCTCTTCTGTTTCTTCTTTCTCTCCTATATAAACATGTAAGTCATCTCAAAAATCATCCACTCTACTCTAAACACAACTTCTCATCTTCTTCTTCCAAAACCCAAAAACATGAATCCATATAAGTTTTTCACTCGTTCACTTGGGGAGGTTTACTACCTTGCTCACATCATGGTTGATATCGTGTATACTATGGCCCGTTTGGACTTCGAGTCCAAATCAACCGACAAATCTATCATCCTCAAGATGTTCCGATGTCTGTATATGTTGATATATCCTTGAAGAAACAGGCAGATCTCCAGTTTTTCCAACTGGAGACCGCATTGGAAGAAGTACGCAGGACAGAAGAAGCTGAGCAGCATCGTCTTCAAGCTCTAAAATTGCAAGAGAATATAATTTCCCTTGTATTCTCCATTTCGTGAATTTATCATCGCAGAGCTATGAGGCAACAGGAGGCTGCCAAGAAGTTGAATATTGAATAGTTTCTTGGAATAGTTCTAGCTTTAGGAGTTAGGATTATTTAATGAATTGTACTTTGTACTCATCCTCTTCTAATAAATGAAAATATCTTTCTTTCTATCTCTTCAAATATGATACATGATTAACTGCTCTTTTATTCTTAAGCATGTTATAAATTGTGACTATTCTTCTTATGCTTTTTAATACATGTACATTTGATATTCTACTTGAGTTATTTGGACATACAGAAGAACATATATAAAATATTTAGGAGCATCTGATATCACAAAAGAAATTGATAAAAGATTTAATTCTAATCTCATGAGACTTATGATATTTGAGTGTTCTTGTCTATCAAAATGTCTAACCACATATATGTTTCAAAAGTATGATAATATGGAACATTGCACATTATTTGAAACTCTCTTTTTCTCTCAAGAGAAGTTGTCAACACTCAATCAAAATATCACAAATCTTATATCTCAAATTTCTTCTTAAAAATGAAACACTTGAATCCATTTATCAAATTTTGCCAAAATCATGTGACATGGTTCATGTAACTATGCTCACCACTCAGAAATAACATTAAGTTGGTAAGAGACTACATGCTGAGGTAGATCTTAATGACACCGACAAAAACACAGGGGTTTCATCAGTTTTTGGTGAAGACCCTGTGATAGCATCAAATAAGACATTCAAGTATCAGTTCTTTGCAAGAAGAACAAGGTTTGAGACCATGGTACATGAAAGTAACCTGGTCAAATCCTCTCCAATTCAAATGAAGGTTTCCATAATTGGTGAACAACACAATGTCATAACCACAATTTCAACTATGAGTTCAACTGAATCATCAGATTCACAAGGTATAAATACTGATTTCACTTTATCAACATTCATTTTAAATACTGATTTTGTATTATCAGCATTTATTATGCATGTTATAAATCCTGTTGATATGATTATTTCTAGACCTTATTTAAGAACTACCTCTAGTTGTATGACCACATACCACCCTTCTTTAGCCACCTTTTATTTCAGTAGGACAAATTATCTGAGCTTTTCCGTGAGTTGTGTGGAAAGATTTAGAGAAAAATAGAACTAAAGAGAGGCAGGATCCTTTCTGGCAAAAGGAGAGGTAGATGAGAGTCAGGATTTAGTAATCCTTGTGAGGAAACTCTAAATATTGAAAGTTAAGAGCTGTGTGGTGTGAGGAGTAGTGAGATTACTTTAAAAAATATAGAGATCAAGTGTTACTTGTTATATTTTGCAGGTACACAGTGTACACAAGAAACAACTGCTGAACAACAGTCTGTTGACCCTCGGATAAACTCTGATGTACCAAGTGCTGATAATCTCCCTGCAGGTCTAAGTACTGATACTTTCCTATAGTTCATTCAATCTATTATTCCACCACCTATAGCAATCCCTGTTTTTATTAAAATATAGTCCATTCACTCTACTATTTCATCACCTCAAATTCTCCATATTGTTGCTGAAGATGTAGTAGCACAACAGTCCATTCATAAAGATCTATCCATTACAGGTTCTGGACGTCAATTCTGAAGCTCCAATTCATTTATCTACAATTCTTGAAGATGTAGAGCTAAATGCTGATGGTGTGGAAGCTTCTGAGGTTGCTGGATCACATATACCACCAATTTCTGATTATATCCTACATGCTAAAGCTGGAGATGAAGTTCAGCAGATAGTTCAAGATCCAGTTGTAAATGAAGAATCTAATGATGGTGAAGAAGCTGATGCTTTTAATGCTCTTATAGATCCCGAGGATGATATATTCTTCCCTGAAGATATGCCTACATATGTGAGGCAATAGAAGCTTAAGGAGTTATATGCTAAAAAGAAGCAGGATTATTTTGATGATATTTGGAATGCTAAATGGAAAGATGCTACATATCTTATTTCCAGGCTGTTGATCATATGGAAATAGCTGAACAGAGAATTCAAAATCCTGACATGCTAAATCATCTGAAAGCATCTACTCTGGTAGTAAGATCCTTGTTTACAGCACAAGAAGCAACTACTTCTCAAATCAATCATATCAAAGAATCTTTGATTGCTTCAGGGATGACTACTCATTAGGAAATTCAGAAGCAGATTGCACCAATTGTTGCCAGACAGACTACAATTAAATCCAATCATACTAGATTGGAAGCTAAGCACACTCAAATGTCTGAACAACTTACAGAGGTACAAAATTCAATGGAGCTGATTCTTTATCTACTGCTTGGTGATGATGCCAAAAAGGGGGGGAAGATTGTTAAGTCTAAATGTAAGCAGCTGACATTGACAAATGCTGATGATGAAAATCCTGATGGAGGTAATAAGGGGGGACAAAAGGACAGTGTAAGGAGAAGAGGTGAAGAGCTAGTTGGAACTAGTGGCTCATCAAAAACAATCATTAGGTCTCAATCTAGATAAGGTGGAGAAAGTAAGACAAGTGAAAGAAGAGTTAAATCTAAAGAACTGATTGTGACTACAATAACTCAACAAACTCTGAAAGTCACAACTGCTGATAAAGACCAAGGTATTTTGGAGATAGAAGCTGGTGCAGAAGCAAGTCAGTATCTTCAAACTCTGAAAGTAAAAGGTAGAAAGATAATTCTTTTCTACAAGGACCCAAAGATTCAAGCATTTGACTCTGAGGTATGTAGAAGAATCTTTGAGAAATAAAATCCTGGAGTTGATATAGAACAGCTAAGGCCAATGGAGGAAGATTTCAAGAGATCCATGAAGATATCAATTACTGATGCTGCTGTTATCTCTCAAGATCCATATGAAGATGATCCTTCTAACACAACAACCAAAGGGGTAGTCATAAGGGAGGTGAGTCAGGAAGAGGCTGAAAGACCTCTTAGGTCTCAAGCTATCTTAACTGCTGACATGAGTCATAAGGGGAAATAGAAGATATGAGAGAAGTCCAAGCCTTCAAATCCTAAGGCCAAAGTTGTTGCTAAGAAGAAATCAATATCTCAAACACTGATAGATCCGGTCTATACAGTAGCTCAAGCATTTGATACTGAAGAAAGAGTTGAAGAAGAAGAAATCAGTCAAGCTCATCGAAAAAGGAAGATTCATGGAGCTAACTGGGCTGAAAAACTAAAGTTAACCTCTGACATTGCTCAAGTTAATGAAGAAGTAAATACTGTTATTTAACCAATGACAACCTCTAATACTACTCATGTTGATGATTCTTCAAACCCAATTCAAGCTGAGTTATCCAATCTTGATTCTGAAAACATAGTCTTTGATAAGCCAGAACTTACTTTTGAAGAAAAGAGAAAGTTACTATGGGGAAGTAAGAAACCTGCACGTAGAAGAGATTCTTCTGAAATATTAAAGAAGATTTACAGTGGAAGTTCTCATGCTAAAAAACCTGGAATTTCAAGTGGTCTGGGAAGGTTAAATGCTGATCCATCTGTAGGAGATGCTTTGATTCTAAGGAAGCATGCTAATCTAAAAGAAATTGGACACAATTTGATGCTTGAAGACTTACAAAAGATCATATTAGTACAAACAGTTATTGATCTTGTTGGAGAGAAAATGATTTATTTTCTGGAGTCTGGGAGAATATTAAGGTTGCTCAAGAACACTTAAGAGATAAACCATAGCAGGAATTAGAACTTGTTGCTACAATTCTCAAGGTAACCAATCCTGTAACTGCCAGATGGTCTGCATTTATAAAGAACCTGATACAGTTAAAGTAGAGAGAAATGTCTTATAAATCTAACTACATTCCAAAGTACATTGATCAAACTGAATATGCTGTTGATATGCCTATTGGAGGGGCTAAGATAGAAATGAGTCTAGGAATACAAGTCTTAACTTTTAATCCTGATGGAAAGAAGATTGGGTTTCTGGAACTGGATGATCTATCTCTTGGAAATTCAAAGTTACATGACCTCAAGGCTACTATCTATCAGAATGATGAATCAACAAATGAACTGAAAGAACATAAATAGAGGATGCAATGGTATTTGGATATAATGGAAGAAAATTTGCTAAGGAAGTTTCTTGAAAAAACTTACTGTGTTAGAGTTCAGAATGAAGAGTAAAGTCTGATATTCACTGAAGTAAGAATGAATATATTTACTTGATTTGTGTATTTAGATAGTTTTGACATCATCAATTGGAACTTGTACATATTTACATAATGTACAAGTTGGGGGAGATTGTTAGATATAATTGATGATATCAGCAGATTAACTATCAGGACTTAATATCGGGATTTACTAAAGAGTGATGTCAGCAGTACTTATATCGGTACTTGATGATTAGCAGATGATGTCATCAGGATTTGTCACTTCAGTAGATATTTGAGGAGGAAAGGGAAAGAAGAAATTCAATTCGGTGAAGGACTTTATCTCAGAAATAATCGTACATGAATATGTAATAGGTTTCATTATTGTAATAGAATAAGTTTCCTTATTGATTGTGTAACTGTGCACTATATAAGCACATATTAGGTTTATACTTTATATGTTGCATACATTGATATATCATTCGTAGAACCTAGCAGCTCTCAAGGATAATTGTTCATCCTTTGAGAGAGTACTTTTATAATCAGTTTTTATCTGTTAATATAAAACTTGTTGATTCTATTAAAGCTTTATTAAATATTTGCATAAACTGTATTCACTCCCTCCCCTCTATAGTTGATTTTGGACCTAACAAAATCAGAACATCAAAAAAATTCAAGAAGGTATATAAAGTGATCATGGTGGTGAATTCCAAAAGGATTTTATTTCTTATTTTGAAGAAAGAGGAATTGCACATCAATTTTATGCACCTCGTACACCACAACAAAACAGAGTTGTATAGTGTAAGAACATGTCATTGCAAGAAACAACAAGGACATTGCTTCAAGAAAGCAAGCTGCCAAGAAGTTTTTGGGCAAAATTTGTCAACACGGCAAGCTATGTTCTTAACAGAGTGCGGATTAGGCCATTACTCAACAAGACTCCATATAAATTGATGAGGAAGAAGAAACCTAATATCGGTTACTTCAAAGTATTTGTTTCTAAGTGCTTTGCACTCAAAACTTCTGAAAGGTATGGTAAATTTGTATCTAAATCTTATGAAGCTATATTTTTGGGTTATTATTTAACAAGTCGTGCTTATAGAGTTTATAATCTATCTATAAATCTTGTTGAAAAGTCTATTGTTGTTTTATTTCAAGAGTCTAACGATGATCTATCAAGGGAAGAGGAAGATGTTGCAGTTACAGGTACTAGCAGCGAGCTAGTAGCGAAGAATACTGACTCGCAGCAAGCTTACAAGTCAAAAGATGCAAATCCAGAAGCTGATAAAGAAGCTGGAACATCTTCACCTATTGATGAAACTCTGGAACAGTTATCTAGTCTTACTCTGGACGGTCCAAGACAAAATCGGGCTACTGAAAAGCTTTAGAATATGTATGATGGAGAAGATTTTTCACCTATTTCTAAGAGAATTCGAACAAATGAGGAAGTCATAACACAATATTCTCTACCAAAGTCAACTAGAACAATGAAGAATCATCCTTCATAATTGATTATTGGTGATAGATCAGAACGGATCAAGACAAGAAAAGGTGCAGCAAACATTTATGCTTTTTCAATTTTTCTAGCTAAAGAGAAATCAAAGAATATTAATGAAGCTCTTAATGATGAAAATTAGATTATGCAATGCAAGAAGAACTCAATCAATTTGAAAGATGTGATGTTTGGGAACTTGTAAAACCACCTAAGGATGCTTATATTATTGGTACTAAATGGGTATTCAAGAACAAAGTTGATGAACTTGGCAATGTCAAAAAGCAAGACTTGTGCCAAAAGGATAAATCAACAAGAAGGCATTGATTTTGATCAAACTTATGCTCCTATTATAAGATTAAAATCTATCAAAATGTTACTTTCATTTACATGCTACAAGAAAATCAAGCTACACCAAATGTATGTAAATAGTGCTTTCTTAAATGGATTTCTTAAAGAGGAAGTTTATATCAAGCAACCTCCTGGATTTGAAAATAAGAAATATCCAAATTATATGTTTAAGTTAAAGAAAGTTTTATATGGATTAAGGTAAGCACCTCGTTCTTTGTATGAAAGGTTAAGTGAATTCTTAATCAAGAATGATTTCATTCGAGGTACTATTGGTCCTACTATATTTACTATGTTTAAAGGTAAAGATATCTTAGTTGTGCAAATATATGTTGATGATATTATATTTTCTACTACTAATAATTCTTTGTACGAGTGGTTTTCTAAGTGTATGCACAGTGAATTTGACATGAGCATAATGGGAGAGCTCAATTATTTCTTAGGCTTACAAATAAAGCGAACTCCTGAAGGCATATATATACATCAATCAAAGTACATTAGGAAATTACTCAAAAGATTTGGTTATTATAATATCAAGTCAAAATCAACACCGATGAGTTCTTTCCGCAAGCTGACAACCGATGAACAAGGTAAAGATGTTGATATTCGAACTTATAGAGGTATGATTGGAAGTTTATTATATCGTACACCTTCTAGAGTTGATATTATGTATAGTGTTTGTGTTTGTGCAAGATTTCAAGATAAACCAAAAGAGTCTCATTTGAATGTTGTTAAGAGAATATTCAAATATTTTGGTGGAACTATTAGTCTTGGTTCATTTTATCCTATCACAAATGCATTTGATCTTGTTGGGTATAGTGACGCAGATTATGTAGGTTGTCAAACAGATAGAAAGAGTACAAGTGGTGTATGTGCCTATTTAGGAAAAAAATTAGTCTTTTGGTTAAGCAATAAACAAACATCTATTGCTTTATCTACAACTAAGGGACAATATATAGCAGTTGGGAGTTGCTGCTCACAAATGCTTTCGATGAGACAAATTTTGGAATTTATTGTGGAAAACCTCCTATTTATTGTGACAACACAAGTACTATCAATATTTCTGAGAATCCAATAAATCACTCAATAACCAAGTATATTGATGTTAGGCGTCATATCTTGAGAGATAATATTGCAAAAGGTAAGGTCAAGCTCCTCTTTGTGGCTACTGATGTTCAAATTGCTGATATTTTCATAAAACCTTTGGAAGAAGAGCGTTTCAGCACGCTAAAAGTGGAATTGGGAATGTGCAATATTCAGTAAGCAAGCTTACAAGGTATAACTGGGTACTATCAGTTGTTGATATTTATTTGATCTTTTTGCATGACTTCCAAAATGTGGGTTAATTGGTCAATATTATGTGATTTCGATATGTCCGTTATGTGTTTGTATTTATGAACATCTGTCTAGTAAATTATGTCGAGGTTATTATATGATTGTTTAAATTTAAATTCACATATGTGTTTATTTAAATGTATTAATCTAGTTATATAGTAGTAGATTTGTTTTATGTTTTTTTGTGAGCTAAATGAGTTATTCTAGGAGTCTATCTAGTTTATTTAGTATTTATCCTAAAAATACTCCCTTTTAATCATGAAAAGAACATTAAAACAAACAATCATGACAAGTATTTTCACTTTCCACACACCTCTCTTAATCGGATCTAGGGTTTTCTCTATAGTATTTAACAAATATACTCTCCGTACAATTGCGAAGATCGGTTTGTGACTTACGATTAGGAAAAAGACTAGGGCGATTGCAAAGGGACAAGTTAGTGGTCATGATGATGTTACACCGTCGATATCTCGAAACAAATGAACGTTAATTAATGAAGAAGGGTCAGAAAATGAGGTTCATATAGTCCAGACTAAAAGCGGTGATGAAGGTTCGGGTATGCTCAAGACTACTCCTGATGGAAAAAGGCTGAAAGTTGAAGATTCGGTGTCAAAGGATCTTCCCATACAAAAAGTCATCTATGGTAAACTCGTTTCTGAAGATCTATTTTATTCTTGTGGGTTAATTAATATTTTCTCTGATTTAGGGTTTTATTCACTTTTGTTTAAAATGCCTAAACTGTGTTATCCAAAGTTGGTCAAGGCTTTTTACTCAAATCTGCATGTTGATCAGTCTGGTCACTATGTTTTTGTTGTGTCCAATGTGAGAATTACTCTGCCTTCACTGTCTTTTAAGTGTTATTCTTAAAATCCAAAACCCATCTTCTATGTTTATTTATAATAAGAGGGGTCCCAGGGATTTGGATGATTTTTCTGCTTTGGATTAATTAAAATTTGATAACTGGTGATTTTCATATTGAGTTGTTTGTTCCTCCTCCAACCTCACAAGTGACTCTTATGGCTCACTTGTTGTTCAAACTCTATATTGAAAACATCTGCCCTAGGTTAGGAACAAGGTCCAATTTATCTGCTCATGATGTGTTAGTTGTGGCTATATTTTTGTCTGGTTGGAAGTTTGATTTAGCTGATTTGATATTGAAAAATATGCTTGATGTGTTATCTGCAATGACTGGCACTGATTTGCCTTATGGCTTGTTATTGACAAGAGGTTCAAATGGTATGGAGTTGAATTAAGAGACAATGATTGTGTTACTGATTGGTTTGATGTGAAGACTCTTACTCAATCAAACTTAAAGTTTGATAAAGATGGTAAGCTGGTGCATGTGAAACCTGTCGTTGAAGAGAGTTCCTATGTTTCTTCGCAAATGCTGGAGTTCATAAAGGAGATGAAAGCAGGCTAGGATAAGATTCTCAAAGTTGTTAAAGCTGTTGCTCATGAGAACTAATGGCTGAGGCAGATGGTGACTGAAACTGGCACTTCTGCATCAGATCCTTTAAATAGATTAATCACCCATACTCCTAGATCTTGTGATATTGATATGGTCGATGTTGCAGCTCTTCTCAAGAAGGAACAAGCTAAGGAGTCAACTGTTGATAAGGACAAGAAGGATGAACCTGAGAAGACTGATGCTCAAACTTAATTTTAATGAACTTTTTTATGATTAAGAGGGAGCACTTAGGAAAGTTGATGTTTTAAAATTTGATGTTTTGTTTTGGTACTTATGATGGTTTTTGAACTTTGTGCTTATGTCGGATTGTTTGGTTGTTATTTGGATTAAGTTATTGATGGTTTGAACTTGGGGATTTAGTTCACCTTGGTAGTTGAAGTTGCTATTTATATTTAAAGACTTTCTTGTTGGTTTTTCTATAAATTCGTGCATCTTAGTCCTTTTTTCTGTTATGCTATAGTGTGTTATACTTTAATTATGAACAAGGGTTATATGACTTAGGGGGAGTATCAAGTACTTTTCTAAAGGTTTTGTAATCATCCAAAAGGGGGGAATTGATACCCTTATGATTTTGATGATCACACTGATAATAAACTTACAACTTATTCCAATGTTCAAATAGCAAGATGATTGCAATTTATATAATTGTTACTAACAATGTTTTGCAGATTTTAAACATTGTGATAAACGGGATCTATGAGCAAGCTAACTTTGTTTTGACAGATTTTTCAGTGAGCTTACAGTTACTGCCAGTAATATTTTAAGATTAACCAGAATTGCGGTTTTCAAAGAAATGATATAGGAAAGATTTTTGTGAGGACTCTAATATATATATTTAACGTGTTTAAATCTATTAGAGCTCATATGATAATTAAATTCTTTAATCAAAAATCATTTTCTATTTTCTAGGAAGTTGTTAATAAACGTTTTTATCCTAACAACTTTCTTATTGATTGGTATTTGAATTAAACTAAAGATAGATGCTTCCAAACTGTTTCTAATCTATCTTATCTTTACTTTAAATATATTTTAAGATTATCTTAATGTTCAAATAATAACCAACTAACTGTGAGACTAGGTCAAGATCGGAAAGGTTGATGCTTTTATTCGAAAGTTAACTTAGTCTATAAATATCATTGGGTATACTTGTTTTAAAGGTTGATCCACAAAGTATACACCATACCATTTGTAAAAATATAACTTTGCATTCATTGAATATTCTTACTCCTGAGTTCTAATTTATTCACGTATATCTATATACCTAGAGTTCATAGTTTTAGTTGTAATTTTAATTTAAACTTGTATTGTTCACGGTGTAAACATTTGTTGCTGAGTAATTGAACTTGGATAACAAGGGTTCATGGAGTTAGATTGTTAGAAAAGGCTATACAGGTTTGGTATAGGGCTTAGAGGGAAATTTATTCAAGGGAAAATGTGTTATCAACAAGCTTCTATCAGGAACAAGGGATGCATGGAGATATATTATTGACTTTTGTAATCGTATCATTTCGGTGATTAGTAATATATTCTCTTACCAAGTTGGTAAGTGAACACGACGCTGACCATTGGACATAGGGATCGAATCTGACTAAAACTCTCTGTGTTATTTACTTGCCGTTATTTGTTTTCTGTATAGCATATCGCATGTCACCTCACTGACATCGTATATTCAAATTTAACGGCAAGCTATCTGACAATTTGATAAATATCCGGTAACAATTTAAAATCAGTTTTAGTTAAGCACAACACATATTCACCCCTCTCTAGGTGTAACTTCACACACCTTGGATTAAAATTTAGGGTTCGATTTTGATTTCAAAATAAATAATATATAACATTTCCTTGTAGTTTCATATTTTAGAAAACAAGAACTTTAGAAATATAGTAAAAATGTAAAAACTGGGTGACTTTGGACGTTTTAGTAGATACTATTTTCATGTAGCCTCGAAAAAAAATCACGTATTATGTTAATGAACATTACATGCTCACCTTATTTAATTTTTGAAATTTTATATAAATTTCAGAGTAGTGGCTGCGGGTTACCTACGATAAAAAAACATTACATGCTCAACAAACACTTTTAAGCAAAATAACTCCAACATATTAACTATTAAGCATAAAAAAACCAGGAACCTAATATTTGTCTTAATTTTTTCTCAAACAAACATGTATCACAACTCATAAGTCATCTATATTTATATTATAATAGACAAAACTTAAAAATTTGGTAGTCGGTTAATACTTGATGAAATTATTTATTTGTTTTTACTTAATTAATTTATTATAATTACATAGTTATCTTATATAATATTATCGTTAAAAATTATGAAACTCATGAAACAAAGTTATATATAACCTAATACAGTAGGGCCTGCAGGAGACGGTTTTTGGTAGATATTGACGGTATTTGGGCTAATACAAAATAATAAATAATACTGACAATATCAAAATAATTATATTATTGAATCACGTTAAAAAAAATTTATTAAAAGATAATTCGTTAATCGATATAATAAAATTGGGCTAAAAATAAAATATTACTTAATCTTTTAACAACTATAATTTATATAATATTAATATAAAAATAAAATTATAACAATTATTTAAAATAACCATGTATCGCACATGTTTTAGGCTAGTACTCATTATTTACTGCTTAATAGAAAGTTAAAAACCATAAAAATCCGCGTTATGTATACTTGTGTCCATTGACCTGTCAATTAATCGTGTTCGGATCGGATCGACCTAAATCCGTATCCATATCCATTTAATTTTTAGGATTCGGATCGGATCCGGCCCAAATTTTTTATAGGCCGCTCGACATTCAGATCTGTTCAGATCACAGATTTCAGAATGAATATTCGCTCTATTTATGTATATTTACTTTTTAACGTAACTTATTACAAGAGCTATTATAAATTAAAAACATATCAAAAAATAAAAATACCATTAGATTGTATAGTATTTGATTTTAAGAATGAAGAAAAATGATGTGGAATGGTTATCTAATTTGAGATTGGGGTGATACGCGACTGAAAAGTTAAAAGAATTAGGGTATAATATATAAATAGACTGAATGATAGTACATATGGCTCCTACAAGGACTGGGTCCGGACTCTTAACTTCTTCCAGTCCCGCATACCACAAGTCTTGACTACCTAGTCCTGGCGACCCAATCTTTGGAAGCCTCAACACGTGAGCCACGGACCAAACACATGATAGGGACAACTGTCATTGATCAATCATGAGAACAACTATGGCACGTTCCAGGAGATTCTAAGAACATTCCTCAACTATTCTCATCCTGACACGTGTAAGGCATTCACCCCAGCCAGGTATCCTCCGCTCCTAGAACCAACGACTACGATGCAAAGGTACCAACCCCTAAACCCTATCCTTGGGCTATAAATAGGCCAAGGAGGAAAGGTTTTGGGGTTAATCACTGTATCACACTCATATACACACAGCCACCTTGCATTCCTCTCTATCTTCATATTAAAAGCGAGTTCTTACTCTCATACCGGAGGCGCCGCGGGACCCAAACCCCCCTTTTGGTGTTATTTTGTAGGATCCCCACGACAGCTACACCACCACCACGGCGAAGGATCCAGGCTTGACGTCGAAGGAGCATCCCCGCCACCAGGAGTTATCATTTGGCGCTAGAAGGAGGGGCTCTCCATCCTTGGGTCTCGGTGCCCCTGGATTCACCTTCATCAGCAAGCTCTTTATAGTGTCCATTTCTTTAACTTGTAAGAACCCAAACAACCAAACTCTCTCATAAATATGAATGTTCTATATTTAAGCCACATTTATGTGTGCTCATTATTTGAGGCCACATTTGTGTGAACCCCGTTTCGTTGATTTAAGCCACTTTTGTGTGTGCTATTGATAGTTTCGATTGTTTTAGAACCCTGAATTTCCTTTGTTCGCATATTGCCTTTTTGTTATAAGACTCAGCTGCACTCATCCTACTATATTGTTAACTAGTCCCAGAAAATTTTCGGAACTAGTCCCAGAAAGTTGTTTGTTGTTGTTCTGGATAGTTTTCGTTATTTTCAAAAGCAACCTTAGATCGATTTTTTAGTTGAAATTTTTTTGTTGTTGTTGTTAGTATGTTTGAGATAATGGTAAGAGCAGGAAAACATACTTCTGGGAGACCCTCTACTAGTACACGGGTCCAGGAGCCGGACTACTCTTAGGCTCAAGATCCGGGAGCCGGCCGAGAAACACTCCAAGAGAAACCATTGCAACATATTCTTGTCCTGGAGAGAGTGGTAAACACCCGGGGACGTCGGGAGCCTTATTGAGCTGAACATATACAAGTACACTAACGTCCCAGTGGCTGAGAAACATATCGCCAACCTCACCAGTAATGAGCTAGCTGAAGCAATCTGGCTCTATAGGCAAGAGCAATCCCGGATCCAGGAAGAAGCCGAACTAGAGGAGGAACCGGAGGAGTCCGGAGACTCCTAGCAATATAAGAGATCAGTATTTGACCGCATTGGAGCTAAGGGGAAGAAGAACCAAAGGGATCAGGGAAATAAGAAAGAAACAGAAGTAACCAGGAAGAAGAAGTTGGAGGAAATGAGAGAGCAAATAAGGAGAGAGGAAGAAGAAAAACTAGAACTCAAGATTCAGAAAATGATATAGCTAGAAGAAGAGAAGCTACTAGCCAAGTCCAGGACTAAGAGGACCCAGGAGCCTGGACTCTGAATGTAGACGGATCTTCAATAAGTGAAAGATCAGGAGTCGGACTCGTCCTTAAGAACCCCGACGACTTCATGATCCAAACTACTATATCCTTCGGCTTCTCGACAATAAACAACCAAACAGAGTATGAAGCATTGGTCGCGGGACTGAAGCTCTCCATGACCCTCATAGTCCAAGACTTAAAAATCTACAACATTCCCATATCATTGTTAAACAGACAAACGGAAAGTACATAGCAAAAGATCCAATATTAGCCAAATATCAAGCTCTAGTTCCGAGCTACCTGGCCATGATCCCCCGAAACCAAGTCCTACAAATCTGTAGAGAAGAAAATGCAGAGACCGATGCCCTTTCCAAGTTGGTTCAGATTTCATCAGACTTGGACTACTCTATTTACTTTGAAGAATTGTAAAGGCCAACAATAAAAATCGAAGAAGTCCTGGAGATAGATAACACAACTAACTGGATGACTCTTTTTATCAACAATTTAGAAAAGGGAGAGCTCCTAGAAGACAAAGGAAAGGATCAAAGATTAAAAGCCAAAGCAGCCAAATTCTTTCTTTAAGAAGGACTACTCTACCGACGGACTTTCTCCCCCCCATCCTAAAATGTATCGGCCCGGCGGAAATTGATTATTGTTTAATGGGAGTTCATGAAGTAATATGCAGAGATCATATGTTCGTGAGAGCCCTGGCTCATAAGATCATAAGACAAGGCTATTATTGGCCCACTATTTATCACGACACAGTAGAGTTCGTGAAAAAATGCAAACAATTTCAACTCTTCACCAACCAGGATTTTGTAAGGCAAAAAGCAATCCTCGTCCGGGGACATGCTTGACCCTGGACTAGCATAATGATTTTATACTTAGAAAAAAATTTCTAAGGCAAAAAGCAATCCTAGTCCGGGGCCATGCTTGAACGCGGACTAACATAATGATCTTTTACTTAGAAATATTTTTTCCAAGGCAAAAAACAATCCTAGTCCGGGGCCATGCTTGAACCTGGACTAGCACAATGATTTTATACTTAGAAAAAATTTTCTAAGGCAAAAAACAATCCTAGACCGGGGCCATGCTTGAACTTAGACTAGCAACATGATCTTATACTTAGAAAAAACTTTTTAAGGCAAAAAGCAATCGTAATCCGGGGTCATGCTTGAACCCGGACAAGCACAATGATCTTATACTTAGAAATATTTTTTTTAAGGCAAAAAACAATCCTAGTCCGGGGTCATGCTTGAACCTGGACTACCACAATGATCTTATACTTGGAAAAAAAATCTAAGGCAAAAAGCAACACATTTTTCTCCCTCAACCCGGATTCGGGGCAATAAACCAGCACATTTTTCTCAAAGCAACCAAATTTTCTCTACTTAGACTTGGGTTGGTCTTTACACGCCCAATCCGGATTAGGGGCAAGAAGGCAACATTTTTTTCTCTCAAGGCAGCACAATTCTCCATCCTTCGATCCGGATTGGTATATAAATCATTGACCTGGACTGGGGGCAAGAAGCAGAAAAAATTCTCAAGGCAACATTTTTCTCAAACATACCCAACCTGGATTGGGGCAACAAAGCATCAAGTTTTCTTCTCGAACCAGTACAACTCTCCATCTTTGAATCCATATTAGCTTTACATACCCAAACCGTATTGGGGGGGAAAAGGCAACAAAATGATAGGATATAAACAGCCTAGCCTAGGGATGAAACCGGATCTAGTCTAAGGCTACTTGGGTCCAGCAACACCCCGTCCAGCAACACCTGGGTCCAGAAACACCCAGGGCCAGGAACACCCGGGTCCAGCAACACCCCCGTCCAGCAACACTTAGGTCCAGCAACACCCGGGTCCAGCAACAACACCTAGGTCTAGAAACACCTGGGTCCAGTAACAACATCTAGGTCTAGCAACACCTTGGTCCAGCAACACCCGGGTCCGGAAATAACATCTAGGTCCCGCAACACCTAGGTCCCGCAACATCTAGGTCTAGCAACACCTTGGTCCAGCAACTACATCTAGGTCCCGCAACACCTGGGTCCAAAAACACACAGGTGCAGGACCACCTAGGTCCAGCAACACACGGTCCAGCAACAACACCTAGGTCCAATAACACCTTGGGCCAGCAACACCCGGGTCCAGCAACAACACCTAGGTCCCGCAACATTCCGGGTCCAGGAACACCCCTGTCCAGCAACACCCGAGTCCAGCAACAACACCTAGGTCTACCAACACCTTGGTCCAGCAACACCCGGGTTCAGTAAAAATATCCAGGTCCCGCAACACCTAGGTCCAGCAACATCCCGGTCCAGCAACAACACCTAGGTCGCGCAACACCCTAATCCAGCAACACCCGGGTCCAGCAACACCCGGGTCCAGGGATACCGAGGTCGAGGAATGCCCGGGTCTAGCAACAATACCTAGGTCCAGCGACATCTAGGTCCAACAACACCCCGTTCCAGCAACACCCGAGTCCAGCAACGCCCGAGTCCAGCAACACTTGGATCCGACAACAACTCAAATTCTCCAACACAAGTCCGTCTTGGTTTACTCTAACACAATTCGGACTGGGGGCAAGGAAAGCTCAAATTCTTCTAAAGTCAATCTACATTAGTCTGGCTTGGCCTACCTCAACACAATCCAGATTGGGGGCAAGGAAAGCTCAAATTCTTCCAAAGCCAATCTACCTTAGTCCGGCTTGACCTACCTCAACAGAATTCGGCCAGGGGGCAAGGAAAGCTCAAATTCTCCCAAAGCCAATCTACCTTAGTCCGGCTTGGCCTGCCCCAATACAATCCAGACTAGAGGCAAGGAAAGCTCAAATTCTTCTAAATTCAATCTACCTTAGTTCGGCTTGGCCTACCTCAACACAATCCGGATTAGGGGGCAAGAAAAGCTCAAATTCTTCTAAAGCCAATCTACCTTAGTCCGGCCCGGCCTACCGCAACACAATCCAGACTGAGGGCAATGAAAGCTCAAATTTGCCTCACAAGCAACAAACTACAAACATTACTGACCTTACTCCCCCATCCAGAAAATCTGCATAAGGGAGTGGGGGGCACATGATAGTACATATGGCTCCCACAAGGACTGGGTCCGAACTCCTAACTTTTTCCAGTCCCACATACCACTAGTCCAAACTACTAAGTCCCGGCGGCCCAATCTTTGGAAGCCTCAACACATGAGCCACGTGACTAAGCACATGATAGGGACAACTGTCATTGATCAATCATGAGAACAACCAGGGCACGTGCCATGAGTTTCTAAGAACATTCCTCAACCATTCTCATTCTGACACGTGTAAGGCATCCACCCCAGCTAGGTGTCCTCCGCTCCTAAAACCAACGACTACGATGCAAAGGTACTAACCCCTAAACCCTAACCTTGGGCTATAAATAGCCCAAGGAGGAAAGATTTTGGGGTTAATCACTCTCTCACACTCATATACACACACAGCTACCTTGCATTCCTCTCTATCTTCATCTTCCCCAAAAGCGAGTTCTTACTCTCACACCGGAGGCGCCGCGGGACCCAAACCCCCCTTCCAGTGTTGTTTTGTAGGAACCCCACGACAACTACACAACCACTGCGGCGAAGGATCCAGGCACGACGTCGAAGGACCGCCGCCAGGAGTTATTACTGAACACTAGAGATTGGACGGAATGAAGAATAGACAATGGACATTTTGTAACACCGCCAAATCCGGGGTCGGGGATCCGGGTTGTCACGAGTTCCATTTTCCTTAATAACACCCAATCTTAATACACAATCAACTACTCTGTACTGTGACCCCACAATAAACACACACACCACAAGTTATAGTCTCAGAGATGAATATCCAAAAATAATCACAAGTCGTTTTATTCCACAATTATATGTCAATACACCTTAAAAGGTTTCTGAATAAATTTACATTTCTTTGCCATTATTACAATTCATAATTATACATAAGTCTGGTACATCATAAGTTGAAAGCCTAGCCTATTGGTAGTTCCTACCTCAGCTACAGCGACATCAACGCCTATAGGAAACTGCGGAACGTTTCCTAATCGCTTGCGAATCGGGAGCTTGGTCCTGTTCATCTTTTCTATCTGTTGTTGTGTGATGAAAGAAGAAAGCAAGGGTGAGCAGCAAGCCCACCGAAATAATATGTATAATAATTTACAATATATGAGCATTCTCATAGTACTCAAGAAAGTCTTGGTTAAGAAGAAATGAACCAAGTTGATATCTTAATGCGATGAATTCGCAAAATATTCAGTATATATATACCATATCACATGCTACAATATATCGCAAGAATTTGCTAATAACAAATATGCATTTATCGCAAGATCATGCATATACACATATACATCACAACAACAGTTATAACGGGTAGAAAACTTGCCTGAGCGACTGGGGGTTACGAATGGCTCGGGACGAGTCTGGTAACCTATAAACAACAAGTAAGTTGGAATTAAACCAAAGTCACTTGTAAATCTATACATTAACCAGCTTAGATTCTAACGCTCGCTTTGCGCTTACTGATTCTCTTAAGTCACTCGAGTACCCTCGGCTCCACCATTTTTAATAATTTAACCATTACGAGTTTTAAGGCAATTCCTTCGCGGGTGTCTTACCAACTGCCTATTACACCTTACATAAATGTTTCATACTTCAATTAGTCCTTTAAGGTCTTTAACCTATGTTTCAAAGTAAGGCGAGGGGTAAGGGTTCGTTCGCGAAACGTCGTTACTTAAAACGGCCGTTTCTCCTAAACCGTTCATCGGAATCAAACGAACCACATATCAAAACGAAGCTCGTAACATGAACTATCTAAACATGGCAATGGTCAAAACCTAGCAATGAGTTCAAGGGTTCTGATGTTAAGAACAAAAACAGTCTACGGTAAATCGGGCATTACGACGACTATGTTTACGCGATTTCCCAATTTTATACCCTTCCAATTCAACCCATAATCAAGCTACAATCACATCCCAATCCAAACTCCATCCATACCACATCCTAATAGCCCCAATCAATTCAATATTAACATTTATACTTATGCTTAAGCTTGAATTTAACTATACTTAAGTTCTTTTAACCAAAACAACAAGATTCACCATCCATTTCACTACCACTCCAACCCAAATTCTAAACCAACAAGCATTAAGCTACTATATCACCATAACAACTAGAATCATCCTATTTAACAAAGTAAAGCTAGGGTTTGGAGATGATATACCTTCCTTGAAGTGGTGTGAGTAGCTAGGAAGCCTTAAGAAGTCTTGAGATGACTTGGGGATGCTTGGATCTTAAAGGAAAAACAAGAAAATCAAGTTAAAATTCTTGAAGTCACTATTCATTGTCTTCTTCATTGATTTCTTGAAGAAGATTGTGAATGATTTGGAGGCTTAAACTCATAGAATAGCCATAACTATGCATAAGGAATACTAGGGAATTATCTTACCAATTTAGGAAGCCTTGAACTTGAATTTTGAAAATTGTTTTCTTTGAAAATGGCAAAAGCCGAGAGCAAAGGGAGGATGAAGGAGAATTTTGTGTTTTTGTTTTGATGAAAATGAATATTTGCTTGGTTGGTTGAATTAGTTTTGTTTTGTTTTAGGTCAATTACCCATTTACCCTTGATTTTGTGTGGTTAATATTCCACCACATTTCCTTCTCTCTTATGTCATGCTTGCATCACTTTGTGATGTCATCACCCCTCCTTTGTCCTCTTTCTATTGGTTGGATGACACCATCCTCTCTTATCCCTTTGATTAACTTCCTAATTGTTTGCCTAATGACCGCTGATCTGTTATATGGTTCGCTTAACTTTCGTTTTCGTTTATTGTTTGAGGGATCATACCCGGGATCTTATTACTTAGGTTCCCTTAACCTTTCTCAATATATTATATTCATTTTATGATCCTCTCTTATAATCCTTTAATTTAAATCATTTTTATCCTGTTACCTTTTACTCAATTTTTTCCGTATCTAGTGGATTTCCGGGAAAAACCAAAGTGTTCGGAATTGGATTTTGACGATCTTTACATACACTTATATACCATATAGAGTACTAATAAAATCTCAGAATATCCATAACAGAACCCCTACATAGTGTGACATGAAAAGTTTTCTCATTCAGCTAAAACACTATTCATAACGGTTACAAAAAATTCAAAATTTTGGGGTTATTACACATTTACTGAGGATAAAATTTCTAATTTAAATATAGTAAAAAAAATAATTATCATTATATATATATAAACCGGGTCAGGTTATTAACGAATCTGATTGGCCTAAATTCATATCTGTTCCATTTGTAATTGGATTTTTCTTATCGGGTCAGATCGAATCCTAAATTGGATTTTTAATAGGTCTATCAATATTCATTAAAATAGTCTCAGATGGGATCAGATTTTCACTCCATTAACCTGGCTACGTGTGCAGAAATCAAAATGTTCTTTGAAAAAAAATGTTAAAATTTTTTTTTTTGGGATTTACCCGGAGCTGGAGGCGGATGCAAAGCATCATGTTTGCCTATGATTGTTGGAGCGGCCCATTAGTTTACCAGGTGATCCCTTTTGTTGTGCATACATAATTATTTCTTTTTGACAAATGTTATGCATAATTTAAATAATGATATAATATAAAAAAAAATTGGATAAACACACCTGCAACAGTCAAGTTGTATTTTATTTATTCGGTTGATTAGTCCAATTTTTTGGTCAATTTTAATTTTCGTTTCAATTTTTACATCCTTAAGACCCCCTTTAAATTTTTTTTTTGAAGGGGACACCTTTATCATTCCATAAACATTAAAATATAAACTTCCATCTGAATTACATTCCTAAAAGTCTCTGGTTTAATGTTTCTTCATAAAAATAAAAAGTCTTACAAGAAAAATACATCATATAAATATAAGCACACACATTTCTTTTATTATAGTTAAATAAACACATTACATGCAAGTTTGTAACAGATTTAAGTCCAGTTAAACAGCCCACAGCCCAAAGACAATAATCACAGATCCAGCTAAAATCCAGTTCTTCAAGCCCTGCCAGCTACATCCTGAGTCTTGTGGCCCACATCACGAGCTCTATGACCAACATATCCAGCCATGCCTTGCGCTCTCTGCTTAGCCATCTCCGCCGCATCATATCCCTGTCCCTGCCTGAAGTATTTAACTAACCACGCCAACGAAGAAAGCGCAGTGATCCCAAACGCACCAGAAGTTAAAAACCCTGTGACAGCCAACCCTAGAGCCAACACAGCTGGGACCAAAACAGGACTAAATATCACAAACAAGGGGGTCGCAACAGCTAGTCCAATGATAGTTCCTGTTAGAATAATGCCTGATATAAGGAGAAGAAGGCCTCCGAGAGGGAAGAGTGTGATGATGGTCATGATTTGTGAACCGGATATGTTTTTGGTGGTTTGATGGGGCTCGTGTTGGTGCTGATAGTAGGGCTGTTGTTGTTGATCGGCCATGGAGATTATTACCTAGTAAGGTAGGGTTTTGAGTTAGAGATTTGTTTTGTTTTTGGGTTGCAATTTGAGGTTTTGGGGCAGGGGAATTAAAGTGAAGGAGATGTTGCCACGTTGAGAGTAGGGTGACAGATGTAAGTACCTTGTTTTGCATGCTAGAAATGATGTTTCCAAATTGACTTCAGTGTATCTTTATTTTAATTTTATTAAATTGTCTAGAGTACCCAGGGCTATTTTTAATAGCGGATTGAATTTAATTATTTTAAATAATTATTTGATAAATAGATATTTTAATTATATTTTTTTATATTATCTACTTGATTTTTTTTTAAATATTAAATTAACTTTTTGGACAAAAAAACTATTTCTAACAATCAAGTATCGCACATTAGGTTTTATTTGATCAAATATCTAATTTCAGTGAAAAACTATTTTCTTTGTCAAAAACTAACATGCAAACTGGGCCATATACACTATAGGCTTGTATATTTTCCGTCTTCTGGCTTTATCTTCTTTCCGCCAGTGATTCCAGAAAGTTTTGTGTGAGCGAACTGTTGTGTTTTATGTGTTTTATGTGTTTTATGAATGAGTTTTTTTACAGAATCAAAATATCATGGGCAGAATATATAAATGCTTTTAAGCTTCTCTGGATTTACCCATCAGTTATAATATTAAAAGATCTGCTTATATAGGCAGATAAATACATAGGAATAGGAAAATGAACAGGTTTTATGAACCTTCCAAACTATAAGGCTAGAAAATAAAATATATGATGAATAGATGAACAACTTGATTCATATATTTAGATTTTCAAAAAATAAATCAAATAGATTTGAGATTATAGTCAACACTAACTTTGGATAAATTTTGTAATTTTTTTTCACTTTTGTGAAAGTATTATCATAGGTATTAATGTCTGTGTGATTAAAGTACAAAACATGCTGCGTACAAATTTGCTAGCCCTGCCTACCTGCAATCAGAGTTAATAGTAAAAAATAGGTCAAAGTTGTCTTCTTCAGAGCTACATATGAATTGACCATTCATAACACACAAGTGAATGATTGTGTTTAACTTTTAGTTTCACTTAATAAAAACAGTTTTACCCCTTGTCTGGAACGTCTAGCTAAGCTAGGGAGCTATTCGGCGTAATCTGTGCTTAAAAGTCTTAGCAATCGTCAGGCATAAAACACTTGTGAATCTGTCCTATATATAAAACACGAATCATATGGACATGTAATTGAAGCTATCTTCATTTAGGTCCTTATTTGGGTGTACAAGTCCACGTTGTTGGGCCGACATTCACTGGGTCATATTAAAAACCTAGAATGGAAATATCTGTGCTCAAATTTACAAATTGAGGCCCAAAATATATTTTCTACAAAGTTTCATGGATTATTAATTTAGCCAAATGCTAAATATCTCAAAAGCTTTATCAAATTTATATGTCACATGAACATCATTAATTAGTAACATATATGAGTTAAATTCTATGAAAACCACTTTTTTTTAGATCTCGGAGACCACTTATGTTCTGCAAGTTAAATATTGCATAAAAACATTACAAAATATATTATTTTATGAATCATGCTCTATAAAGATCCTTATTTTATTCAAAATCTTGAATATCATATATGTACTGCATGTAAAACATTACAAAAATATTTTATTCTGCAAAACATGTTAAGTTTGCAGAACATTTGTTCAGCTTGCAGAACATACACATTCTACTTATTAAACTTAAATGATCTTCAATAATTTTAATGAATTAGTGATACTCGTAAAACATATTTCACAAAATAATATATTTTATAGTGTTTTGATTGCTAAACATATGTGGTCTCCAAGTTCTCCGATGAAAATGTGGTCTCCATAGAAGTTTCCTCTATATTAATAGTATAGAACCTCACATACATACATCATAAATTAAAACATGTCAGATAATATTATTTTATTTAAATATTTGTATAATTACCAAACATTATCCATTAATTTACTGCATCGTTTATGTACCAACTAGGTCCTACCAAAGCCACAAAGCCGAGTTATGATTGATAGGGAGTAAAATAAACCCTGATTGTGTAATTAATATTTCATTAATTATGTCCGGTTTAGGCTGATAATTAAAGCCCATTTGAAAGGTCCAAAATCCTGAATATTAATTAATTTCGTAATTAATTAATATGGGTAAAAATAGCTGATAAGTGGAATCCAAATAGGGATATAATTCCTTGGAGATTGACCTCCAAGAAACCCCATGTAACAAGTAATCAATTTCCTGCGTTATAGGACTTTAAAGTCCACTCTAAATCTGAGACTTGTCCCCCAAGTCTCCTAACTCTAATCCAATTCAAAGGCATCTCATGCCTATATAAGGGGTCTCACCCCACAATTCAGAACTACGGTTTTTGAATTGATCCCTGGCAAACAGCAAGGTACGTAGGCATCTTGTGAAGGCAGATTGAGTCACGAGACACGAGAGCAGTCAAATTGAGTCTCGAAGCTCACGAACCCTTGCGATAAATACAGCCTAGTTTATTATCCATAATATTTGGCGCCGTCTGTGGGAAGGCATAACAACAACCATGATGAACACACGGAGCAGAAACAACGCGCATGAAGGAACAGCAGTTGGGACGACCCGAACAATTTCATCAGTGGTGGAGATACCCCCGCACTCAACCTACGCCTCCACCCAAGGAGGAACCCTGGAGGGATTAACTGAGCCTCAGCCATAAGGCACGAATCTCCCGACTTCTCAAGGGACGAATCCCCAATTTCAGCAGCTACATGCACCTGTGAACCCTCAACCCGTTGGGTATGAGTATTCAATAATTGTGACCACTAACCCCCTTACGGGATGCCCCTATATCCCGAGGTTGGAGGAAGTGGACACTCTAATCGGAGTGAAGCACAAGGGCGGATGCCCCAATACATACGTGGTTTGGCTCTTATTCCGGAAGATAAAAAATTCTCTGGACCTTATACTGAAAGAGACTCTGAATCATCGGATGATAATGTAGCTCCGAGAAGGAGGCGTGTTGGTAAAAAACCGATGCCTAATGTTAATCAGCGCCCCAGGAGCACCCGAGGGACGAATCCCCAAGAAGTACAGGAGAGGATCAGGGCTCATGAAGCTGAGATCCAAAGGCTGAAGCGCGACCTGGAGGCACCCCTGACCCCAAGACCCCCACTTGCTTTTAGGCGGAGAGACCCTCCTCTAATCATAGACCTGGATGGTCCAATACCAAGAAGGGTTGTTGTCCCAAAGGCTGATCCAAATGATCTTATGCCCTTGGGAGATCCTGATGATCCAACTCCACCATCCACTGAAGAGATAATGAATGCCCACGTCTCAAGGAAGTTTAAGATGCCCACCATCAAAGCATATGATGGTATTAGAGATCCCGCTAATCATGCCAGGATATTCTCTAATGCTCTGTTGTTACAGCTCATGAACAATGCTATTAAGTGTCGGGCCTTTCCTCAAACCCTATCGGGAATGGCTCAAAGGTGTTACAGTCGTTTGCCTCCGAATTCAACTGGGTCCTTCAGAGATCTGAGTAAAGCTTTCATTAAGCAATTCATCAATGGCAGAGTACATGAGAAAAGTTGTACATGAGAAAAGTTTAGCATCTCTCATGAGCATTGTACAAGGAGCAAATGAGTCATTGAGAGATTATCTGAATCGTCTCACAAAGGAAGCCTTGAAGCATACAGATCTTGATGACAAGGTAGCTATGATAGAACTGCAACAGGAAACTAGAGATGAGTTATTCAAGATATCCTTAGCTAAGCGTCCCCCTAAAAGTATGTTACAGCTCCAATATAGGGCCGGAAAGTATATTAAGGTAGAGGAAAGTATGAAGAAGATGGTGGTGAATAATGAGCCCGCTGGTGGTAAGAAGCGAAAGATTGATCTAGAATACAATGCCAAGGACAAGTATCCTGGAAATGAGCAAAATAATGATTCAACCCTGAAAAAGGGAGGACCTGGACAAAAGTTCACCGAATATCTAAACTGAATGCTCCTAGAAGTCAAATCTTAATGTAAATCGAGAGAGATAGGGATGTTCGTTGGCCTAAGCCCTTGAAGGTTCATCCTGCTAAACTAGATAAGAGCAAATATTGTATATTTCACAAGGATGCTGGTCATGAAACTGATGAGTGCCGACAACTGAAGGATGAAATTGAATTCCTTATTCGGAAAGGAAGGTTGAGCAAGTATACTGGAAGTGGGGAGAAATATGAAAGAAATAACAATGGAAGAAAGAATATTGACGATCGTAGGAGGGAACAAGATGACCAGGGGCGAAACCCTCAACCCTGAGGGCTAGTGATAAACACTATCTTTGGAGGGCCAACTGCTGCAGGATTGTCTAAAAACTCAAGGAAAGCTTAAGCTAGAGAATTCATGCATAACTTAGGGGAAGCTCCGAAAAGGGCTAGGACAGGAGTAGCAATGGTATTTGATGATTTCGACTTGGAAGGAGTTAAGTTTCCTCATGACGATCCCCTAGTCATAACACCCATTATTGGGAACAGTTCGGTGAAAAGAGTCCTTGTAGATAATGGAGCATCTGTGGACATTTTACTCTATGACACCTTTATAAGGATGGGATATAATGACTCTCAATTAACCCCGACGGATATGCCGATATATGGATTTTCTGGAGTAAAATGCCCCGTGGAAGGAATAATTAAGTTGCCTTTGACTATGGGTCAGGAACCAAGGCAATCAACACATATGTTGAACTTTATAGTGGTAAAGGCTGGTTTAACTTACAATGCAATCATGGGAAGAACGAAAATACATTCTTTCAAGGCAATCCCCTATTCTTACCATTCAGTAATGAAGTTTCCTACCCGGAACCGAATTGGAGAAGAGAGAGGAGATCAAAAGATGGCAAGGAGTTTTTATATGGCCTCCCTCAGGGAAGATGGAGTAGGGGAAGGTCTTACCTATTGAAAACCTGGATATCCGTGAGAATGATGAGAAACGTGGAAAGCCAGTGGAAGATTTGATCCATATTCCCTTGGCCCCCGAAGACCCCAAAAAAGTAACTTTTATTGGAGCATCATTGGAAAAACCCCTTAGAAGGAAGCTAGTAAAGTTCCCGCAAGAGAATAGTAATGTATTTTCGTGGTCGGCAGCAGATATGCCCGACATAGACCCGGAATTGATCACCCACAAGTTGAACGTAGATCCTCGAAAGACCGCAAAGCAGAAGAAAATGAGTTTTGCCCCTGAAAGGCAGGAAGCCATCAAGTAAGAAGTGGAGAAACTCTTAGAGGTGTGTTTTATTGAAAATATACAATTTCCTGAATGGTTAACAAATCCTGTAATGGTAAAGAAGGCCAATGGAAAATGAAGAATGTATGTGGATTTCACTGATCTGAATGATGCATGTCGGAAGGACTGTTTCCCGCTGCCAAGGATAGACACTCTGATAGATGCAACTGCGGCTCACGAGATGCTAAGCTTTATGGATGGATTTAGTGGCTATAATCAGATCAAGATGCATAAGGATGACATCCCAAAGGTATCATTCATCACTGACTTTGGTATTTTTTGTTACCTTGTTATGACGTTTGGTCTCAAAAATGCAGAAGCTACCTATTAAAGGTTGGTAAATAAGATTTTCAAAGATCTTTTTGGGAAAACTATGGAAGTACATGTAGATGAAATGTTAGTCTAGAGTCTTGTGAAGACTGATCACATAACCCACTTGAGGGAAGTTTTTGAGATTCCGAGATACCACAAGATGATGTTAAATCCTGCAAAGTGTGCTTTCGGAGTGGGATCTGGAAATATTTTGAGATTGATGGTCTCCAAGAGGGGAGCTGAAGAAAATCCTGATAAGATAAAGGCCATTTTGGACATGGAGCCTCCACGATCTATCAAGGACAGTCAAAAACTCACTAGAAGGGGTGCTGCATTGGGACGATTTATCTCCAAATCTGGAGACAAGTGCTTGCCAATTTTCAAAGCCTTGAAGAAAGTAAAAGATTTCATATGGACCAAGGAAATTCAAGAGGCATTTGAAGGATTAAAGAAATACATGGTTCAAGCCCCGTTGTTGGCCAAACCTGTCCTAAATGAAACTTTGTACTTATATTTGGCAATTTCAGAAAATGCCTTGAGCGCCGTTGTAAAGCATAATGTAATATAACATGTAATCGAGGAATTATAACTCAACATGAAACAGAAACAGATAAACAATATTAAATTGTGAAGCACAGGAACCCTAAAGATGAAGACAAGATATATACAAAGAATCAAAAGAAGCAAATTACTTTCTAAGTCCACAATCAAGTCATGGGAAAAAGTTCATTAACATGTTCAAGCATCCATGAAGAATAAAATATCAAAGGACTTCCAGTATCGGTTACATGTTTTGATTTGGAGTACTAAAGATCAAGGGTTCAGTGGTGGAAGTTAGAAATAACCATCCAAGATGTATCAGCTTTGCAGTGTAAAGGAATTAAATTAAATCAGTTCATGTTAGTTGTTTATGAACCGGACCAGTGCACCAAACATCAATATTTCAGAAAAGATTTAATTCAGTAACACAGAAGAAATGGTTCTTTATTACAGCTATTGGAGACAGAGAAAATACACCAAGGCAAAAGGTCGTAGGTTGGAGTTGTGAAGAAAATTAGTAAGGCAAAACCAACTATGTGGTTGTGGGTTAGCAAACCAATTATGTGGTCGTAGGTTGAGACTCTGTGATTGCAGGTTAGCAAACCAAGTCTGTGGTCACAGGTTGAGACTCTCTGGTCGCAGGTTAGCAAACCAAGTCTGTAGTTGTAGGTTGAGACACTGTGGTCGCAAGTTAGCAAATACAAGTCGCAGGTTATGGTCTCAAGTTACATAAGTTTCTCTAGTCGCCAGTTAGCACTTGGAAGATTATTCAGATTAAAATGAAGCAATTGATTTGGTTTGTGTGGATAAAATGATGCCACCTGTCCAATACAGATTGAAGACTATAAAAGCAGCAAATGAATGTAAATTCATTTGGTTATCTTCTTCAGTTCAACATAAAGTATTTTACGGGAGCTCCATTAAAGAACTTCATTTATTAATCTTGTAAATACAAAGTTGTGCTGCTGAATTTTTTGTAGCTAATCAATTCATTGATTAGATTGTAGCAATCTCAAGGATTGTATTAATAAAACAGTATATTTCTCGAATTATTTTGTGTCTATTTTAATTTCATACTTATAACGAAGAATTTGAAACGAATCAAAAAATATTATAGGTATCGTATTCAACCCCCCCCCCCTTCTACGATACTTTGGGACTAACAATTGGTATCAGAGCTTGTTAATTCACATACAAATCAAGATCCGGAGATAGAAACAAGTTCTTGAAAATTTTATTAAAATTTTTTAATTTTCAAAAATTCTCATTTCTTGAAATTTTTGAACTTTAAATAATTTTAATCCGCCAAGATGGTGAAAAACCAAAGAATTGGAAGTATCAAGGTTCCCCCATTCTACAGAGATAATTACAACCTCTGAAAGAAAAAGATGATGTTGTTTATGAAAGTGTCGAATCCACTTTATATTGGGATATTATTACATGGCATTTATGTCCCGATAGAAGTAGTTGTTGAATCCACTACTGCAACTGGTGCAAGAATTCCTTCCTCATCTACTCCCAGGGATCCGTCTAAATATACGGAGACTGACAATGAGTTGATAAATATGGACACAAGCCTTCAACTCATAATTGTGGAATCGGCCTATAATGATATGAATCATCAACTCCTAGGAAGTAATAGTGTAAAGAATATGTGGGATACCATTGAGCTTTTGATGGAAGGTACAGAATAAGTCAAAGAGAACATGATGGATATTCTGACTACTCAGTATGAGGCATTCAAACTTCAACCCTGAGAAACGTTGTCTCACTCTTTGAGAGATATACAAGACTGTTAAGTGAATTAAAGCTACAAGGGAAATTTTATCCTATACGAGAGTCTAACAGAAAGTTTATGTTAACTCTCGCAGTTCACCTGGAACAAATGAATACATCAATCAAGGAAAGAGCTGATATTATTACCATACCTCCGGATGTGATTAATGGAAAGCTAAGAACCCGTGAACTGGAGCAAGAGTAGAGAGCTATTATCTATGGACCTGGTTCCATTGACAGTAAGAGTACGACACTTGCAAAAACCACTACACTTGTAATTCGTGAACCTGAAGCTCAAGAAGTCAAGGTTGCACCCTCCTCAACAATCAAGGAGATTGGTGTAGCTGAAATTGCTTATTGTGAGCCAGAGGATGAAAGTTAGTTTTACACTCAGGAAGAACTTGAACAGTTGGAGGATAAATCTATGACATAAATGGCTGCAAATTTTAGTCATGTTAGATTCAGAAGAAAACCCAACTACAAACCAAGGGGTTCATCGGGGAGATTTCAGAAAGGAAGCTACTCATCAGGGTCAAGATCTAGAGGAGGCTGCAACTCAAGTTGGGTAGACAAGAGCAAAACAAGATGTTCCAACTGCAATGAGTTGGGGCACTTTGCATCTGATTGTAGAAAGCCCAAGGCAGCATATGGAAAAGATTCCTATGAAAAGAAGGAAACTTATGAAGATTTGAAGAGGCAAAATGAGAAGCTGAAACAGAAGATGAATGCTTATGTGGTTAAGGAAAAGGGAAGAGCATATACTGCTGAAAGAAAAAGATGGGATGATACTGATTCAGATGAAGAGGAAAAGTATGTAAATCTAGCTCTTATGGCAGACTCTGCAGATGAATCACCACAATCATCTCAAGTTCCTGAACTTACCACTATTGATATGTCTGCATCTAAATACAAATCTACTGTGCATGAACTTACTTTAGAATTGTATAATGTTCATACAAGCATGCTTGCATATAAACTTGAAAATGATAAGTTAGTTCTTAAAACTGAGAGTTTAACCTCTAGAAATGAAGAACTAGAATTGCTTTTAGTTGGCTTAGAAGACCTTAAACAAAAGAATGAATATCTAGAGAATAAGGTTAAGTGCAACGCAGACATAGAAGCCATTCTTAGAACCCAAATTACAGATTTAGAAAAGAAGTTATAGGCGTTTAAGAATGCATCTTTGACTCAGAAGGAGATAACAGATAGCCAAAGATTTAAATTTAAGACTTCAATAGGACTTGACTATTCTAAACTGAACAGTAAGAAACTTAGTGGGGGGATTCCACGTGCCCCATGCTACTCGGGTCAACAGAAGAAGATTCTGAAATAAAGCTTGCTTGCATCTGAGATAAACATGTTTATCTCAGAAAAGGTACCATATGTTATCAAGGATGCTGCATCTCCGTTTTTTACTGAGTCTGTTTTAGAACCTTTGGATGAAGTAAGTTTTCCAATCAATGAGGAATTGATTGCTGAGGACAGAGAGAAAGAGAAGATAGAGGAATCCCCTAAGAATCCTAAGGCTCCAGGTAGTAAAGCTTAATCCAAAGCCCACCTAGGTAACAAGGTGGATAGGAAAGAACCCGACACACATAAGAAACCAGACCCAATAGATAACTCTAAGACTGGTGAGAGTGCTAAGGTTAAGGCTAAGAAGAACAGAAATGGCAAGGTAGGTGTAAATAAGAAATCTAATTTTGCATCTTTCTCATCTGCATCTAGAAAGTTATGTAATAAATAAAATTCTGTTTCACACCTTACACATGCATGCACAAAAGCTAAAGTAGAATCTGTTGCAACTTCTAGTGTGCCTGCCATTCCTAACATTCCTAGTTTTCATGAGCCTTGTGGCATAGTTGGTTGTATGCCATGTGCATTTGTTACCATGTCTAAATATTTTAAAGCTTTTCATGCAACTGCTAGCACTTGCATTAACACTAAGACAAGAATGAGTAATGAGCACAAACAGGCCAAGACTGTAGTACCTCCTATCTCTAGGTCTGACAACTCTGTTGAGACTAGCACAGAGAAGGAGTCAGTCAAAGTGAAAGCTAAGCCTATTAAGGTTTCATTTATTGATTTTGTCTCTTCCCCTAAACCTTCAAGACCCAAGAAAACTTGAGTAGCAAAGTCTTCTTAATCAATGTGTTTACAGGGTAAGGTACGCAAGGAAAAGATCATGTGGATTCTGGATAGTGGTTGTTCTAGGCACATGACAGGAGAAAAGTTCCTACTCATAGGTGTGGTTGAGAAAGCTGTCCCTATAGTTACCTTTGGAGATGACAACAAAGGATTTATTAAAGGATATGGAAATTTGGAAATTGGGAATGTCGTTATTGAAAATATCTCTCTTATGGAAGGATTGAAGCATAATTTTATGAGTGTCAGTCAGTTTTGTGACAAAGGATACAATGTTGATTTTAGACCAAAAAGATGTTTGATCACTCACAGAATAGATGAGAAGCTTGCTTTATAGGGAGTAAGGAAAGGTCATATGTTCGTAGCTGACTTGAAGTCTACCTATGATGGAGTAATGAGATGTTTCTATAGTAAACCTTCATCAGAATAAAGTTGGTTATGGCACAAAGAAGCTCTCGCACTTGAACTTCAAGACAATGAACTCTCTAGCTAAGAGAGAATTGGTGAGAGGACTACCACGGATAGAATTATGTCAAGAAGGACTATGTGAAGCATATAAAAAGGGGAAATCAAAGAAAGCATCACACAGAAGCAAGGAAATGAAAAGCATAACTGAACCTCTTCAGTTAATTCATATGGATTTATTTGGTCCATTGAATATGTTGTCACTATCAAGGAAAAGATATGCTTTGGTGATAGTCGATGTTTACTCCAAGTACATATAGGTGTTGTTCTTGCAATCAAAGAATGAAGCACCACAATTGATAGTTGATCATATAAAGAAGATTGAGTTGGAAGTGAAATTAGCTGTTAGAATGATCAGATCAGATAATGAGAATGAATTCAAGAATGCATTTCTAAATGAATTATGTACAGAGAAAGGTATTTCGAGACAGTACTCAGCGAATTGAACCTTGGTTGAAGCAGCAAGGACTATGCTAAGTGAATCAAGACTTCCTATCTATTTCTGGGCTGAAGCTGTCAACACAGGGTGTTACACTCAAAATCGTACCATGATTAATAAAGATCATGACAAGACTTCTTATGAGATTATGGCTGACAAGAAACCAACACTGAAATACTTTCTTGTTTTCGGAGCTAAATGTTTTGTGCTGAAGGAAGGAAATGAGCATCTGGGAAAGTTTGATTCTAAAGAGGAAGAAGGCATATTTCTTGGCTATTCTTCGGAATCTAAATCTTGCAGGGTTTATATGATTACTGATCAGAAGGTGATTGAAAGCCTTAATGTAACATTCGATGACACCAAGTTGGCAAGCCTGCAAAGAGAAAAGGATTCTGAATCTCTGGAATTTGATAAATTTTCAGATGATCCTTTGGATGTAGAAAAACCTGAGATTGTTACCACTATAACTATAGAACATGGCAATGCTGATTCTGAATCAAGTGGTGGGAATGGTGGAAATAATGATTATGATAATCATACAGGAACACCTTCAAGAGCTACTACTACTCAAAGATCAGAATCATCAAGTCATGGTGGTAGCAACTCGGGGGGGCAGGAAGAGGATCTACAGTTCACACTCAATATCATGCTAAACAAGGAGAAACATCAAGATCTTATCTGCCTCAACAAAGAGTTTGGAATATAGACCATCCATTTGAACTTATCATTGGTGATTTTGACACATGAGTGAGAACTAGACATGCCACGCAAAATGAATGTCACTTTTCAGGGTTTCTCTCTGAAATGAAACCTAATAAAGTGGATGAGGCACTTGAAGATCCAGATTGGGTTATTGCTATGTAAAAGGAACTCAATCAGTTTGAGAGGCAGAAGGTATGGAAGCTGGTACCTCGACCAAAGGAAAAGTCAGTGATAAGCACTTAATGGGTATTCAGAAATAAGTTAGATGAAGATGGCATTGTAATGAGAAACAAGGCCAGACAGGTAGCTAAAGGTTACTCTCAAGAAGAGGGTATAGATTATGGAGAAATATATGCACCAGTAGCTAGACTTGAGGCAATCAGGATGTTTCTGGCATTTGCAGCACATTCAGATTTCAAGGTTTATCAAACGGATGTGAAGAGTGCATTCCTGAATGGGGAGCTAGAAGAAGAAGTGTATGTGGAAAAACCTCCAGGTTTTAAAGATCCAAATCTGGCTGATTTTGTATACTTTTTATTCAAAGCTCTCTATGATCTTAAGCAAGCTCCAAGGACATGGTATGACACTCTCTCTGAGTTTTTACTTAAAAATGGTTTTACTAGAGGTGTTATAGATAAAACTCTATTTCACAAAATGCATAAATCTGATATGATATTAGTTCGAGTATATGTTGACGACATTATATTTGGATCTACTAATGATGATCTTTGCAAGAGATTTTCGAAGCTAATGGAGAGTAAGTATGAAATGAGCATGATGGGATAGTTGAACTACTCACTTGGATTACAAGTGAGTCAAAGGAAAGATGGTATATTCATTTGTCAATCCAAGTATATCAGAAAACTTCTCAAGAAGTACAATCTGGAAGATTCAACTACAGAAAAGGCTTCAATGCCAACAGCCACTAAGCTTAATCAGGACAAAACTGGTAAAAAAGCTGACATCACAAGCTATAGATGTATGATAGGCTCATTACTTTATCTCACAGCAAGTAGGCCAGATATTACGTTTGGAACATACTTATCTGCTAGATTTCAAGATGACCCTAAAGAGTCTCATCTTATAGCCGTTAATAGGATATTTAGGTATCTTAAGGGGACTCCAAATCTTGGAATTTGGTAACCTAAAGGTATAGGTTTTAACCTAGCTGGCTATACAGATTCAGTTTTTGCAGGTTGTAAGATTGACCGGAAAAAGTACCTCAGGAAGTTGTCAGTTTCTTGCAAGAAGGTTGGTATCCTGGCATAGCAAGAAGTAGCACTCAGGTATCCACATCAACTGCTGAAGATGAATACATAGCTGCTGGAAGCTGTTGTGCGCAAATCTTGTGGATGAAGAACCAACTCCGGGATTATGGTCTGTTGTATAAAGATTCCAATATTCTGTGATAATACGAGTGTCATAGCAATCTCAAACAACCCAGTTCAACACTCAAGAACTAAGCACATTGATATCAGGTATCACTTTAACAGAGAGCATGTCACAAATGGCACTGTGGAATTATATTTTTATCCACAGAGGATCAAATTGTAGACATCTTCACAAAACCACTTGATGAAAACACTTTCTCTAAATTGGTTAGTGAACTTTGGGTGTTAAATATTTCTAATTAACAAATTAAGAGCCAATAACTGCAATTTGTCTCAAACAAGTTCACTTGTTATTTAAATGTCAATATTTTAAGGACATGTGAATTTATGTGTCATTATATATTTCTCGTATTTCAAATATTTATGTACTTGTATCTAATTGATAAATATTTTAGCACACTTATATTGATAATAGTTTGAAAATAATTTAATCATGATTGGTTAAGTTAGAAGTAAAATATTGCAGCATAATTTTGATCTAATTGATTGAGACTTTGTCAATTCAATGATAAAACATCCAATAGTAATAAATCAAAGTTGTGATTTATTAATTTTAGTGAACTCTAAATAATTTAATATTTCAAGGGGTTCATTAAAATTAATATGATAATGGTAGCATAATTTATTTCATAAAAATACAATATTATCAAGTAAATAATAATAATTGTATAATTATGAATAAAATTATGAATTATCAATGAAATGGATTTTAAATAATTCAATATTTAAGGAATTCATTTATTTGATATTTTAAATTACAGCACAACATTTGTTTTAAGTTTATTAATATTTTTTTGAAAAGAAGAATTTTAATAAAATAATAAACATAATTATTTGTGAAAATAAAAAAAGTTTGATATTTAAATGAGTTATTTTTTTATAACCTGCGACCTCTTATTTTTTAGAGTCGCAAGTTAGAAGCTAGAATTCAAAATTTATCTAACTTCCAACATGCGACCATAGTGAAGCAAATAGTCGCAGGTTGATATCAAAGTATGCCCATTTCCTAACATGCGACCTTGTTTACTGGTCACCAGTGAGCACTTAGAAATATTCTAAGTTCCTAACCTGCGACCTTGTTTACTGGTCGCCAGTTATCACTTTGAAATATTCTAAGTTCCTAACCTGTGACCTTTAACACTAGTTGCAGGTTAATACTTAACCTTTTTTGTTTTGTTGTAGGCTGTGTGTATATATATATATATATATTTGTCAGTCGCAGCTTTAAAATATATACACGACAGTTCGAAGAGAAAGGCAAAGTTTTTTTTGATTAAAATACTACCAAAACTTTGTCAAAATTTCATTTGATTAACAGATTCGTGTTGCCCATAACTAGACCTCTCCATAGACTGTAAAAACAAGCATTTTACCGATTGAAAAGAGAGATATGCGACTGTGGGTGCTTTGACTTAAGGCATTGTTTGATTGTAACCTTTAATCAATTAATTCACTAAGTCATTTGGTTCTGTAGGGCTTTTTAGTAGTTGAATATTCAATATTTTGTGTGATTGATATTAGTTAATTGTTTTAATTTTCGTGCACGATCAATTTATTTTGTAATCAAAATTTTATTCTCATTTTTTAAAAAAAATGGGAGATAATATTAAGATTTTAAAAAAAGTTGTCTCAGTTATAAAACATGATCCAACTCATTTAGGTGATTTTGAAAAATGGATTCATTTTCTAAACGAGCATTCGATTGTGCATTATGTTTTGGTTACTAATTTCCAACTGAATGTTGAGCTCCTCGGACACATTCACAGTACAGCACAAGACATATCAAATGACAACAGGCTAGGATTCTCATTTCTCATGGGTGATGAAATAATAAAAATCACTGAGGATGACCTTAATGAACATCTACAACTTCCTCGAGATAATTTTGATCCTTCACCAGATCAAGGGGAACTGATTAACTTCTTCAGAGACATCCACAGCATCATGCCAAATGACACTATTCCCAAACACTTCAACAAGAGCCATCTTACAAAACCATGGAACTTATTCTTTAGTATTCTATCCTTCTGTCTGTCTCCCAAGACTGGTGGATTTCATGGAATAACACAATTTATGAGGGAAGTTGGTGTAGTTGTTTCTAGTAATCTTCGAATCAACTTTGGACGGATGTTCATGAGAGAAATTTTGGAGAACCAAGCTCAACACCAAGAACACATTCTCTATGTCAGGTTTCTCCAGATTGTTCTAAATGGCAAGCTCACAGAAGCTCAGAAAGAAAGAGTTCTGACATGGAACCATCTGTAGAATTGACCTCCAAACTGGTGGTTACCCTGATAAGAAAGACTCCTTATTCTAAAAAAACCCATTTATGTGAAGGACTTCATGCAAGAATTCTTTGACTCCATTACTGAAGCACCTATCTCTGAGTCTAAAGAAGCTCAAGTCCCTGAGAATCAAGACCTTGATGCTGTGAATGAGGATGCTGCAGGAGCAAAGGCTGAACATGAAGCAGATCCTCAGCCTAATTTTGATGCTCAACCAATGAATGTTGACCAAGAACCTGTAGTTTTTGAACACATAGAAAATGTTTCTCAACCTAAAGCTGCTGAACATCAGGTAGGAGCTGAGTCAAATCAATCAGAAACAAATATTTACAAGCCGGACTTCACGGGTATGAATAAATATTGAGTGAGCACTACTTTTGATGATTTAATTGATATTGATTCACTTAATCTTGCTAAATTTCACACATAACTTGCTCAAGAGCAATTACTATCAGGAGGCAACGAGTTTGTTTTCCCTCAAATTCATAACCACCCTCTAGAGCTAATACACACATCTCAAACTCTCTTAGCCCAAACCCTGGAGTTTACTGATCCTATGAGTGTAGAGGGAGAAACTACATACGATGCAGCAAATAAGGAAGGTACGTTGAGTGAACCCACAGCTCTGTCTCCAATGAAGCAAAGCAGTATCCCCCCTAAGACAACTGTAACCTCTCATGTATCTTCCTAAAAGGATACAATGGCTGAAAATGCGCATAAACAGTTACTGGATCCATCTTCTCAACAAGGTGGGTCTATTGAAATTCGCCCATCGGCCATGGCATCCTGTAATGAGTCAAACACACTCTCAAATATTCAAGCTCTTGAATCTTTAAATGAGTCGATTAGGAGAGCACTATTTGGTAAGGAAGTATTGATGGAAACACTGAATTCAACCATATTATGGTTAGAGTATCCTGTTCAAGGTCCTTCAATGGATCAACTACCTTTACAGGTGTTAGGAGAGAGTGTTGTAACCGCTTCCACATCTAGCACAACACTTACCTCCCCATGACTAATAAACCTGGATGCATCTGCGAATAGGGGATCCGACATAGGTGCGGATCGGCAAGCTATTGGTGATGAACCAGATTCAATTGGTGAGCCTACGGGGAAAGTGTCTTCACCGACACTAGAGAAAGATGAGGAACAGATGCCACATATGACGGCCTCAGTGATCCTCCCAGAGATTCTAACTTTAGACCAGTCATCTCATGATGACATGCAATTTGTCTTGAACAAGGATCGGGACTCGCGAATTCCTATTACACCACTGCTGACCTCCTCAAGGATGGCTCCAGTATTTTCTGCAGGTACATATTCTAGATCTCGGAGCTATGAGCGGAGTGTATCCATGAGAGTGAGTGAAACACAATTTCCTAAATTGAGTGACAGAGTGTTGAGTGATACACTGCGAGAAGCCCATAAGATACCTACCTCCCAAACCACACCTATAGACATGTCACGGTACATAACAAAATCTTACCTTGAAGAGTAGTTAGCATTTAAAGATAGTTATCTCAAAAAACAACTGGCTCTCAAGGATCAATATCTCAAGAATGAACTTTCTATTAGGGATCATTAGATTGCACGTCTTTCCAAACAACTTGAACTTCAACAAGCATCATTTGCTAGTTTACGGGAATTCGTGGAGCAATCTTCCTCTCTCATTATGGAAAAGGAAAGGCAATTGCCAATATTGAGCCAAAGATCTCCGTTAGCAAGCAAGCGCCAATCCCTGTCTCCACTGAAATAGCTCTCGCTAGTACTGGGCCAAAGACCTGAGTCAGTAAGCAAGTGTCTATTTTAGAACCATCTTCTCCAGAGATCCCTATCTTGATCATTCCTACTCAATCATCCCCAGCTCTGAAGGATAACACAACTGAGAGGGAGAAATGGGTGGAGCAAAAAAAAGTAGTTGCACTTGTGAACTTAATTCAGGATGCTTTTCAAATAGCTAACTCTGGATATGATGAGTTTGGAGATGAGATTCAATAAGAAAAGGAAAAAGAAGAGAGGATTGATGAAAGGGTGCTATTAAAATCAAGACATGCTGTTGAGAAGAGTCTTTCAACTCAAGGGGAGCAATCAACATCAAAACAAGATCTCTTAATCAAAGTCATTACATCTCAAAGGGATCTTTAGTCGGAGATATATGCTCCAAATCCCCTATTCTCAGAGTATGAGATGGAGGAAGGAAAATAGATGAGAGCGATATTCCTAAGGGTTTTGAACCCAGAGTTGAAGAAGTGGTGACGGAAGAGAGAAAAGTTATATCTAAGAACGACGAATTTGAAGATGAAGATGCTTCTCGGATGACTGTTTGTTCTATGGATTGCCGTAAAAGCTCATTCGATCCTATCAAGAAATTCAAGGAGGTATTGAAAGATCAAGAGCTAGAGTACAGAGAGCAATACAGAGAAGGGAAGCCATAAAAGCAAGAAAATCTTATCTTCGGGCTAACAGAAGAGGAAGTGAATGGGATGAGATCAAAAGGAAAATGGACAAAACTGAAAGCTGTCATAAATTAGACCCTAGCAACAGGAATCTTCTAAACACTGTAGAGAAGTACATAGTGGATTATCCAAATATTCATGAGTTCTATGCTCAGTTCAATAGGATAATCACTGGCAGGCTAAAGAATGGATGGAAAATTACTGTCAATCACAGAGATGGATTCTAAATGAAGATCTCTACTAGTGTGATGAAGAAGCTAAATATAGTGGAACTGTTTATCTTAGCATCAAAAATCCCTTGGTTGAAGTCGAATGAGAATGAATACTTCAGAGACAAGCTTCAAAAGATGATGATGGGTGTATCTCCTCAAGCATTCTTTTCTCCATTTGTGATCAAAGTATTTGCAAATGGTAGAATACAGAACATCATCATGTCTGATCAATATATAAGATCCATTCGTTATCTACAACTCACTTTCTTAGAAAGTCAACTCAGGAGCAAAAGAGCAGAACTGGAAGCACCAGGAGTCAAAAGATCATATGCAGACGTTAAAGCTGCTGAAGTTCTATATGCTTACATGCTCAATGATAAAATGATCAGGGATTCAGAGAAGGACATGAAGGAACTTAACAGAGCTTATCATGAGATGGTACTCATCAATGGAGAGCCAGAGATTAATCTTCCAAAAGATAGTGAACCTATCATCAGCACTAATAGAGAAGAGGAACTAGTCTTCAAAATTAATAAAGCAAAGATTAAGATCAATGATTTCAAAAAAACCGGATCAGAAGCAATACATCAAGCCTTGATGGATGTTAAACTCTCCACATGTAAGAAGGACAATATTGCTTTGATTCCAATCATAAAGATACTTGATGAGGTGGTGGAAGAAGAATCGATCAACGACACCAAAAGAGTACGAGGACATCCTAAAAGGATAACAGTCTTCGTAATAATAAAAAGATCTACAATATTGTTTGAACTTATTCCTAAGTGCTCCAAAGTCAAATATCTTCAGATGATGCTTAATGAACTGAATAATCCATCTCCCATTAATGCACTTAAAATAGAAGCTCGTGATTTGGTCCAAGCTAGACTGGATGACCTTCTGAATAGAAGCAAAGGATCATATCTCCCAAATTCAACAAAATCAACAGATCCTAAAAGGAAAGCTCCTAAGAGAAAGTCTGTTCAGACTCAATCCACTCAAGAAGGAGAAGGTAGTCAAGGCAAGAAGCTCAAGAAGATAAAGACAACGAAGACCTAGATAATTTGTTCTGGCTAGAGGAACACTTCTTTGTAATTTGTAATTTAAGAAATTTGGAATTGAATATGTAATCCAGAATGTATTTAATATCTTTATTTGTTTTGAGGTTGTACTTTTTCTTATTGTCAGTTGAGTTATCCTTAGAGATTTGCTTGTCAAACTCTAACAATCAAATAGGGGGAGATTGTAAAACATAATATAATGTAACATGTAATCGAGGAATTATAACTCAACTTGAAATAGAAACAAATAAACAATATTAAATTATGAAGCACATGAACCATAAAGATGAAGAAATGATATATACAAATAATCAAAAGATGCAAATGACTCTCTAAGTCCACAATCAAGTCATGGGAAAAAGTTCATTAATAATTTTAAGCATCCATGAAAAATAAGACATCAAAGGACTTCTAGTATCAGTTACATGGTTTGATTTGGAGTACTAAAGATCAGGGGTTCAGTGTTGGAAGCTAGAAATAACCATCCAAGATGTATCGGCTTTGCAGTACAAAAGAAGTTGAATTAAATCAGTTCATGTTAGTTGTTTGTGAACCAGACCAGTGCACCAAATTCAACATTTTAGAAAAGATTTAATTCAGTAACACAGAAGAAATGGTTCTTTGTTACAGATATTGGAGACAAAGAAAATACATCAAGTCAAAAGGTCGCAGGTTGGAGTTGTGAAGAAATTTACCAAGGCAAAACCAACTATATGGTCGTATGTTAGCAAACTAAGTCTGTGGTCGCAGGTTAGAAAACCAAGCACGTGGTCGCAGGTTAAGACTCTATGGTCGCAGTTTAGCAAACCAAGTATGTGGTCGCAAGTTGAGACTCTGTGGTTGCAGGTTAGCAAACCAAGTATGTGGTCACAGGTTGAGACTCTGTGGTCGCAGGTTAGCAAATACAAGTTACAGGTTATGGTCGCAGGTTACACAAGTTTCTCTAATCGTCAGTTAGCACTTGGAGGATTATTCATATTAAAATGAAGCAATTGATTTGGTTTGTGTGAATAAAATGATGCCACATGTCCAATACAGATTGAAGACTATAAAAGCAGCAAATGAATATAAATTCATTTGGTTATCTTTTTTAGTTCAACATAAAGTATTTTACGAGAGCTCTATTAAAGAACTTCATTTATTAAGCTTGTAAACAAAAAGTTATGTTGCTGAATTTATTGTAGCTAATCAATTCATTGATTAGATTGTAGCAATCTCAAGGATTATATTAATGAAATAATATATTCCTTGAATTGTTTTGTGTCTATTTTGATTCTGTACTTATAATGAAGAACTTGTAATAAATCGAAAAAGATTCTAGGTATCGTATTCAACCCCCCCCCCTTCTACGATACTTTGGGACTAACATCCGTATTGGTTAAGAAGGAACTTAAAATCCAGAAACCAATATATTATGTCAGTAAGACTCTGCACGGAGCTGAGTTGAATTATTCGACTATTGAAAAGTTTAGTTTAGCCTTGGTGATGGCCTCAAGAAAGTTGTGTCCTTACTTCCAAGATCTTAAGATTGAGGTACTAACAAATCATCCTTTGAGAAACATCATTCACAGTCCTAAAGCCAGTGGAAGGATGATTAAATGGGCCATTGAGCTGGGAGCATTCGACATAAAGTATAAGCCACGAACGGCGATAAAAGCCCAGGCCTTGGCTGACTTCGTGGTTGAATGTACCATCCCCAACCAAGAAGTCAGGGGAATAAAAATAATGAACCTCATGATATGAAGGGAATAGAGGGTAATGAAGGAAGACAGAACAAGGAGAAGGAATTCTGGGTTCTCTATTTTGATGGAGCATCAAAAAAATAGGAGTGTAGTAGGGCTAGTTTTACAAAGTCCCGATGGATTCTTGATTGAATATGCTATGAAGTTTGATTTTCCAACTACAAATAAAGAAGCCAAGTATGAAGCTCTGATAGTTGGCCTGGCCTAGCAGGGACGTTGAGAGTCAAAAACTTAAAAGTTTGTGGGGACTCGAAACTTGTGGTATCCCAAGTCAAGGGAGAGTTCGAAGCAAGAGATGAAACCATAGCGAAGTATGTACGCCTAGTGAGAGCCGTGATGACTCAGTTCGATGAATGTCATGTTGAGCACATTCTAAGAGAAAAAAATGCTAAGGCCGATGTATTATCCAAATTTACCTCATCATAAATAGAAGAAAGCTCTGGAAGTGTGTACTTTCATATTTTGAAAACATGGAGCATAGATATCAAGCTAGTTGCCCCCATAAGGCTTGAAGGGTCATGGATAGACATTATTAAGGCTCATCTACAAACCGGATGGCTGCCTAGTGATGTTGTGGAAGCAAGAAAGTTACATGCACGAGCTCTAAGATATTCTTTGATTGATGGGATTCTTTATAAAAGGTCTTTCGTAGTTCTTTATTAAGATGTCACAGTCTGGATGAGGCTTCACTAGCTTTGGAGGAAATACATGAGGGTATATATGGCCAACACTCGGGGGGCAGGGCCTTTGTAATAACCCCAAAATTTTGGACTTTTTATAACCCTTATGAATAGTGATTTTGCTGATTATGCTGAATAAGAAAACTTTTCATGTCACACTTTGTAGGGGTTCTTTTATTGTTATTCTGAGATCTTATTAGTACTCTATATGGTATATAAGTGTATGTAAAGATCGTCAGAATCCAAATTCGAACACTTGGATTTTTCCCGAAAATTCACCAGATACCGAAAGAATTGAGTATATGGTAACATGATAAAAATGATTTAAATTCAAGGATTATAAGAGAAGATCATAAAAAAGAATATAATGTATTGAGAAAGGTTAAGGAAACCCAAGTAATAAGATCCCGGGTATGATCCATCAAACGATAAACGAGAACGAAAGTTAAGCGAACCGTATAACAGATCAGCGGTCATTAGCCAAGTAATTAAGAGTTAATCAAAGAGGTTAGTGATGATGATGTCACCATACCAACAAGAAGAGGACAAGTGTGGGAAGATGACATAGGAAGATGACATAAGCATGACCAAAAAGGGAAGGAAGTGTTGGTTGATTATAAACCACACAAAATTTACCATGGTTAAAAGGTTAATTAATCAAAACCAAAGCAAAACAACCAAGCAAAACAAATCACAAATCACAAAACACAAGTTGACTTTCATTATTCAAGAAGAAGCTCTCGGCCTCTTTTCTTTTTCAAAGGAAAGAAAACTCAAATTCAAGTTCCAAGCTTTGTTAATTAGTGAGGTAATTATTCAAGGTTCCTTGTACATAGATATAGATATCCTATGAATCTAAGCTTCAAATTCCTTCACAATCTCTTCCTATAATTCATGGAAGAAGAGAGTGAATAGTGTTTTACAAGAACTTGAAATTTTGATATTGTGTTTTTGTTTAGATAAAGCTTTAGTAAGGATTTTCCAAGGTTGTTTCAAACTCATTAGTTACTCCTACTCTCAAGGAAGATATAATCTCTTAACCTAGCATTATTATTGAATGTTAAGAGCTTATTATGAGTAGTATAGTTCATGAGAGGCATGATTATTGTGTATTTAGAGATTGGTTGGTTTTGTGATGTTTTTGGAGTTGTAAATCTTGATTATTAGTTAATGAACTTAAGTAAGCTCTTAGTTCATGATTGGGAACTAGTATAAATTGGAAATCTTGAGATGTTGGGGCTGTTGTAGTAGTGTATGGATGGAGTTTGGTTGTTATAATGATTGAGGGTTGATTGTGGATTGATTTGGAGTAGTATAAAATTTGGTAATCGCGTAAACATAGCCGTCGTAATGCCCGATTTACTTTAGACTGTTTTTGTCCTTAACATCAGGACCCGTGAACTCACTGTTAGGTTTTGACCATTTCTATGATTAGATAGTTCATGTTACGAGCTTCTTTTTGGTATGTGGTTCGCTTGAATCCGATGTACGGTTTAGGAAAAACGACCGTTTTAAGTAACGGCATTTCGCGAACGAACCATTACCCCTCGCCTTACTTTGAAACCTTGGTTAAGGACCTTAAATGACTAATTGGGGTATGAAACAATTACGTAAAGTGGATTAGGCAGTTGGTAGGGTACTCGCGAAAGAATCGCCTTAAAATTTTTAATGGTTAATTTATTAAAAATGGTGGAGCCGAGGGTACTCGAGTGACTTAAGTGAATCGTTAAGCGCAAAAGCGAACGTTAGGGTCTAATTGGTTAAAGTATAGATTCTTAAGCGACTTTGGTTTAATTCCAACTTATATGATGTTTATAGGTTACCAGACTCGTCCCAGGCCTTTTATGACCCCCAGTCGCTCAGGCAAGTTTTCTACCCATTATACTGTTGTTGTGATGTATATATGTATATGCATTATCTTGTGATAGATGCATGATTGTTATTAGCAAAATATTGCGATATATTGGAGCATGCTGATATGGTTTATATGCATGCCTGTTTCATAATATTGATATCTAATTGTTGATTCATGCATATAAGTTGCATAATACTTATGCTAGAGATAAGCAGTAGTTGCGTATACCCTTAGTATAGGAGACCCAAAGTCGAACATTTTCTAAAACCGGGAGTCGATATTCCCGAGTATATTATATATATTATATATATAGATATAGTTTTCAAAACTATTAATCGAATAAGGTTTATTCGATAACTTTATTTTTATTAATGAATATTAATTTGAATATTCATTCGAGGACTTATGACTCGGTTTATTTTATTTAATGAATATTACTTTAAATATTCATTCGAGGACTTATGACTCGGTTTATTTTATTTAATGAATATTATTTTGAATATTCATTCGAGGACTTATGACTCCGCTTATTTACTAAATAATATTCTTTATTTTATTAAAGAATAATGTTTCGATAATCAAACATATTTTCGATTATTCAAAAAAAGATCGTACTTTCGTATAAATATATCTTTGGTTATTTATTATTCATTTTAAGTATGAGTTTTAAAACTTCTACTTCAATTATTTATATAGAGATTATCTTTATGGGAATATTATTTAAATAATAATATTCAGATATTTTCTAATATATCGGGACTGATTTATTTCATTAAATCAGCATTACTCCAAACATTCTTAAAAACATTTTCGAGTCTTCAAAATGATTTTAAAAGTTAGAGCGGATCCCAAAACTCATTTTTATATTTAAGATCCTCCTTTCGAAGGGGATTTAAATACTCGCTCAAAACTTGAGGGATCCGGCTCTGTGGTTTATTTTATATTCGCAACAAGGTTGCTGTTTTGATAAATGAATTGATTACTTACCCAACGTTCGGGAAGTAAGTCCATCTAATTGAGTCGGCATAAGCGACAGGCCGGGGTACGGTCTATCGAAGTGTAAGTGGCTGTGTGGCAGCCCATCAACGCATAAGAGGCAGGGTGGCGGTCCAGCACAAGGTCCTATTGAGGCCAGGGTGATGACCGGTGGGGGATTCATCCATCTACTAGTAGAAAAGGTTACTTATTGGTATCTTTGCCTGATCAGCAAGATATCAAGTTTATGCCAAGGATTTCTCCTTTCCAAATTCATTGGATATTGCAACTCTATTTATAATTTTCATAACAGAGGTTTTCAAGGAGTGTATGAAATATATATATATAGGTGTATATATATATCGGGACTTAATGAAGTATCTCGTAACTTCATTATTTATAATGATATTTTGAAGATTGAATCTATCCAAGTCTTTTCTTGTAGTCTCATCTATATGATGAACTTTTGAAACTGATTATACCTTGAACGGTGGTAGTTCAAGTAGTATTCGGAAAAGATATAAGTATATTGGAGTATCTTGTAACTTCATCTTTTCAACTTATATCTGGTTAATGATTATCTTATACATGACAAAGATTTCACAAAAATGTTGAGACAAGGTTAGATATATGAGATCACCTTGCAACGATATTTTTATACAGTTATAAACTGGAACTCTGTGTTTATTATGCATGGAAGAGGACTTCCAAGATTTTGAAAAGTATATGTATATATATACTGAATATTTTGCGACTTGGTCGCGTTAAGATGTCAAACTTGGTTCATTTCTTCTTGACCAAGACTTTCATGAGTACTATGAGAATGCTCATATATTGTTAATTATTATATATATTATTTCGGTGGGCTTGTTGCTCACCCTTGCTTTCTTCTTTCATCACACAACAATAGATAGAAAAGATGAACAGGACCAAGCTCCCAATTCGCAAGCGGTTAGGAAACGTTCCGCAGTTTCCTGTAGGCGCTGATGTCGTTGTAGCTGAGGTAGGAACTACCATTAGGCTAGGCTTTCAACTTTTGTTGTGCCAGACTTATGTATATTTAAGAATTGTACTAATGGCAAAGAATATGTAAATTTATTCAAAAACCCATTTAAGGTGTAATGGTTTATAATCTTGGAATAAAATGACTTGTGTTATTTTTGGTATTCATCTCTGAGACTATAACTTGTGGTATGTGTGTATATTATGGGGTCACAGTACGCAGTCGTTGGTTGTTTATAAAGATTGAGTGTTACTAAGGGAAATGGAACTCGTGACAACCCGGATCCCTGACCCCGGATTTGGGGGTGTTACAGCCTTAGCCCATAAAATTACCCGCTTAGGCTTCTATTGGGCAGAAATGATGGTTGACGCCAAAGAATACGTAAAGAGATGTGATCGTTGTCAGAAGCATGCCCCTGTAGTAAGGCAGCCTCCCGAAATGTTTACTTCCATAAACTCCCTAATTTTGGTTTCTATGTGGAAAATGGATATCCTCGGGCCTTACCCGATGGCTACTGCTCGAAGGAAGTTTTTGATCGTAGCAATTGATTACTTTACCAAGTGGATCGAAACCAAACTTTTTTCCAAGATTACAACTAAACAAGTTGCATGGTTCCTGTGAGAAAATGTCATGTGCAGATATGGGATTCCCCGAATCTTGGTGACCAATAATGGAACACAGTTCAATAACGAGGAGTTCAAAAAGTATTGTGAAGAGAATGAAATCGAGCTGCGGTTCACTTCTGTTGCACACCCTCAAGCCAACGGACATGCAGAGGTTGTGAATCGGGTTCTTTTAGATGGACTGAAGAAGAGGATTGAAAGTTAAGAAGTAGTTGGGTGGATAAAATACTTCCAATACTTTGGGCTTACAGGACCACATGTAGAGTCACTACTGGGGAAACACCATTTATGTTAGCATACGGGGCAGAAGCAGTTGTTCCAGTAGAAATATCACATTAGTCAAGCGTTCAACGCTGAGGAAAATGATGAAGGTCAAAGACTAGCCATGGATTTAATAGATGAAGTAAGAGATGCTGCGCATGCAAAGATTGTGGAATATCAGGAAAAAACCTCTTTTACTACAACCTGAGGGTGAAAGAGAGATTCTTCAAGTAAGGAGATTTTGGTCCTGAGGAAGGTAGAAGCTTCTGGAGTAGGGCAGAAAGGAAAGCTCGCCCCAAATTGGGAAGGGCCATATAAAGTTAAGAGCGTTCAAGGAAGAGGATCTTACAAATTGGAGACCATGGACGGAGAAGAAGTACCCCGAACTTGGCATGCTCAAAACCTGAAGATATATTACATATAGTTCGTGCTTATCAAAATAGTACCAAGGTTCAAAAGCACCATGAAGCTTTGCTCACTTAGGGTTTTATATCTCAGTTTTAGTAGGTTTTACATTTTAGCTTGTGACTATCAGGGTCGAACCCATCTTATATAACATTTTTTAAAACCAAGTTATATTCTTGAGTTGAAGTTATTTCAAACTTTTAAGAACCAAGTTATGCTTTATTTACTTAGCAAAATTTATGATTTGATGGACAGAGTAATAAATAAACAAACAAAAAGAAGATTCAGACATTCCTCTATTCTAGAAATGTCTTGGACAGCATTTGCAAGTCTGTCATATCAGTCTGTTTTACAGTCTTGTTTCCATTATTCAATGCATGACTCTTAGAACTGTGTGGTTCAGGTTGCTAGTCAATCAAAAAGCATTCAAAAACTTATAGGGAAGCCTATATAAAGCAAGCAAATATAGCAAATAAATAAAGCAAGGAAAGTAACATAAACAAGCCCCGAAGGCTATTAAGTTCGAAACACAACAAGATAAATAAATCCATGAAAGGCTAAGTAAAAGAAAAACTCTACTCATCCCTGGTGGAGTCAACCTTGTGCATCTCCCCCTCTTTACCCCTTTCCTCTGCATCAGCTGAAGTCTCAGCATGTTTTGCTGGAGAAGATGGAGGAGAAGTAGTGTTGGGGTCAATGATGCGATCCTCCTGCATGGGAGAGTCAAAAAGAGCGTTCAAACTATCTTCAGGCTCTGGCTGCTCAGGCCTGATAAAATCCTTGGCCTCTATTAATCCAGGATGCTTCTCAATCACCACATTCACCGCAACATCCCATCCTTGCGTGAACTGGATTGGAAAGAGACTCTCATCATGTATCTCCATTATTTTTGAACTTCTGAGAGTCCATGTACTCGTCGATGAGAGTCTTCTTATCACTCCAAAGTTTAACCAGCTCAGCATGGGCCTTGGACAACTCCTCGCCCTTGTTCTTCAGCTTTTTATCAAGATTCTCAGCCCTCTCCTTCCATTTGTTCATCTCCTTCTCAAACTCATCAGAGTTATATCTCCAGGACTTGGCCTGGTGGAGTGCAGCCTGGAAGTAGGCATTACTTTGCAAAAAGGAGGAAATTTCATTAAAGGGCAACCACAAAAAAGGAAATAAAAAGGAGAAAGAAAAGGAGATAAAGTTTACCAAATCTTGGGCCTGAGAACTTAAGTGCTCAGTTGACTCAATATCACTCCCCGTGACAATCTCTGTGTAGTCCTGGGGAGTGATAGAGGGGAAAGACCAGTCCTTCGCATGTTTAGTGGATCCAACCACCGTATCACCTTTTCTAAATCCCCAGTTGGGCCTGTAAGCATGGCCCTTGATTGGGGGATCCACGTCGTCTCCCAGGTAAACCTCAGGAACGTGAGGCTTTGAAGATGAAGGCACATCAGGCTTGCCCCTAGGGTCCCTGCTGAGTTTGGCCTATTGGGTTAAAGGACTGTTATAAAATTGAAATATTTTCCTAAAAAGGGGAACTGAGAGGGGGAAGTTATTTTTAAGGCATAAAACCATAAAACAAAGAATATTCCTCCATGCATTTGGAGGAAGTTAGCAGGGATTTATTTGAACATCCGCAAGGAGGCGGGGGATAAACTCATGGAAGGGGAACCTAAGGCCGGCGACTAGGGCTCCTCGATAAATAAAAATAGTGTCCCCTTCCCAGTTACAAGTTCTATCACCCGGGGTGGCCGGAGTAATCCTAAGGTAAGGAGGAAGTTTGTACAGTGTATTGTAACTAGCTATTCTACCATCTAGTTCATGAAATACGTTTCCGTGGTTATAAGAATCTGACTATCAAGGGAAGGATATTCGTCCCCTCTAGTGTTAATCATGTCAATTAAACATGTATACGAAGAATGAATTTGAATGAGGGTACCTCGTTTGGAAGTATTCATCTTTGCTAGACCGGCAAGGTCGCGATCCGCCATTGAAGTGCTTGAGAAGGAGGCTTGGAATGCAGAACAGGTTGAAGGTAGTGGAGCAATGGTGGAAAGGAACGCCGGAAATCGCCTGAGTTGAGAAAGAGTTGAGAGAGAGTTGAGAGAAATTTTTTGAATGAAAATGAAATGAGGAATCCCACTCCCTCTACTCTTATATTGCAACAGAGGGGGAGATGAATCGACACAAAAGCCCAATAAGGAGAAACCCAACAAGGAAAGCCCGTAAGCTGAGAGAACCTGGAACATTCTAGAAGTTCCAAGGACAAACGAAACGACAAGAAAAGACTAAAGATCGGACAAAGTTCTGATCGATTAAAGGAGGAATCTTGGTCGAATTTTTATTCGACATGAATGGTAAAAAAGAGTAAAGATCGATCAGAGTTCTGATCGATTAAAGGAGGAATCCTGGTCGAATTTTAATTTGACATGGATGGTGAAAAAGCCAAAAGATCGATCAAAGTTCTGATCGATTAAAGGAGGAATCATGGTCGCATTTTCATTCGATGTGGATGGTGAAAAAGCCAAAATATCGATCAAAGTTCTGGTCGATTAAGGGAGGAATCCTGGTCGAATTTTCATTCGACATGGATGGTGAAAAAGCCAGAAGATCGATCAAAGTTCTGATTGATTAAAGGAGGAATCTTGGTCGAATTTTCATTCGACATGAATGGTAAAAAATCTCAAAGATCGATCAGAGTCCTGATCGATGAAGGGAGAGTCCTGGTCGAAATTCTCTTCGATCAGGGGGTAAGATTGGTCAAAGATCGACCAGAGTCCTGGTTCCAGGAATTCTGGTCGAATAAGGCAGAATCCTGGTCAAAATTCTCTTTCATCAAATGGGTAAGATTGGTCAAAGATCGACCAGAGTTCTAGTCGAAATCGACCAAGAATCCTGGTCGATTAAGGCAGAATCCTAGTCGAAGCTGTTATATAAAAAAAATCCTAAAAATTAAGGAAAATTCGTGGAAATTAAGAAAAATTCCTATAAATTAAGGAAAATTCTAGAAAATTAAGGAAAATTCCTGAAAATTAAGAAAAATTCCTGGAAATTAAGGAAAATTTCTGAAAATTAAGGAAAATGCCAGAAAATTCCTAAATATAGGAGTAAGGTAAGAAAACAAATATGGAAATTCCTGAAAATAACTTGAAGCCTCGTATAAGGCAAATCGTTATAAATGTGTAGGTCGCCCCACACTTTGCGTTAAAAACGATATCATGCAAGGGAACAAATGAACTTAACTTCTGCAAAATCTTTTACGATTTTCCAGAAGTTGGGGGAGGTAAATGATATGGAGTAAAATAAACCATGGTTGCGTAATTAATATCGCATTAGTTATGCCCGGTTTAGGCTGACAATAAAGCCCATTTGGAAGGGTCCAAAACCCTAAATATTAATTAATTTCATAATTAATTAATATGGGTAAAAACAGCTGATAAGTGGAATCCAAATATGGATATAATTCCTTGGAGATTGACCTCCAAGAAACCCTATGGAACAAGAAATCAAATTCTGCATTATAGGACTCCAAAGTCCACTTTAAATCTGAGACTTGTCCACCAAATCTTCTAACCCTAATCCAATTCAAAGGCATCCCATGACTATATATGGAGTATCATCTCCAAAGTCCACTTTAAATCTGAGACTTGTCCACCAAATCTTCTAACCCTAATCCAATTCAAAGGCATCCCATAACTATATAAGGAGTCTCATCCTATAAATCATAACTACGTTTTTTGACTTGATACTTGTCAAACAGCAAGGTACGTAGGCATTTTTGAAGGCAGATTGAGTCACGAGATATGAGAGCAGTCAAATTAAGTCTCGAAGCTCACGAACCCTTGCGATAAATACACCCTAGTTTATTATCCATAATAACAGTGACATATTCAATTCTTCTCGCCTATATTTTATACCGATCTTTGTGTTTTATTTTGCCTGCAAAATTGCTACCAAAAATTTGAATAGACTTGTGTACTCATCATTTCATCTCAATTGAAATGATTCTTCGTCAAATTTAATTTCAAGATTGTTGCACTTACTTTAAAGTTTAATGGTGAATTGTATAAATGACAATCATTACATTGTATTTCAGACGGGAAAAAAGGTGAATTTTGACACACTGATTTTTGGGGTTCTTTGATCATCACTTGGTGGCTGTGTGCTCCTCAAATAAGGTGTCCGTTCTTCTAAACAACAGGTAAATATAATCATAATTAAATTGCTGGAATATTTTTTTTTCATACATTCGTCTAGCAAACAATTGATTAGTGATGAATCATTGGTGGCAATTATATACATCAAGTCAAGATAGGAGGGCTTTTTTAGATATGCACAAATGATTAGAGCATGTGATAGCATTATTCTCATCTTTTTCTTTGTTTACTAGTACAATTTGACATACATGAACTTGGAAAATTATGTGAATGTCTAGGCATGGATATAAATATCATAGCCATATTGACATTACATTAAGATAAACATATGAATAACAGATTGACATTCAGATTTGTGTCCTTTTTCAAGATAATGTTGAGTTTTTTTAAAAAAAATTATAAAGTAATTCAACAATTTAGTTTCAAACTAAAGTGATGATATGATGTCCGTGAATAAATTCATAAATATTTGGCGTTATATTCTAACGAAAGTGGTTGTGTATGAAGTGCAATCCTCGAAGCTTTATGGCCAAAATCAACATTATTCCTATTTCAATATATTCTCGTTCAATTTTATTAATAAATAGTGTTTTCTGGCTATACATAATGAAATGCTTTTGCAAAGGAAATCATCATTATGGACATCATTGGCAATCTATGAAACAAATAATTAGCTTCTTGGATGTTTAAAAAATACAAATAAATACAAGGAACTAAATCGAGTAATCTATGTTTAGGAGTTGTATATTATCCGAATAGTTAACGTGTCCCAAATCTGCACTTTCAAACTTTATGCACAAGCCGATAGTAGCTTTTTCCAGCCAAAGTTTAATTATTGATCACCGCGTATCCAACTGCACTTTGGGAAGTTAGGACATACATATAAATTATTCGGATGTAACCAAGTAATGTTCAAAAGTCAAATGATTACGATTATGTGCGTATATACTTGATATTGGGTTCTACTTTTGCTTCGCACCCAGGAAATTATTTTATGTAACCTAATTTATTCTAAAATGTTTGTACGTCGTCATATTTTTTATCTGACATGCACATAAATTATTGTAGGGTTAATTACTTTTACTACCGTAGATATAAAATTCTAGGCTATTTTACTTCTCTAATTTTTGCTATATTGCCTATAAAATTTTTGGATTTAAAATCGTATGAATGTAAACATTAGCTGATACAACAACAAGAAAGGTTTTAATTTTACTACAATTTAGTAGTAATATAATTTGACTTTTATTAACATAATACTAGTATCGACATATTTTTGCTCATTAGATTTTTGTTTGAATAGTAAAAATGTAAAGATTATTTCAATTTGTAAATTTGTTTACCATTTGTCTCATTACTACTAATTAGGTCAAGAGTATCATCCAAATTCTCCAATATTTTTTTTTCATTTTTTAATATTAATAATGTATTATTTTAATTTCCTGGAATTTAATATTAATTTAAAAATATATGAATGTTCTTATAATAAGAAATAATTATGTATCTATATCACCGCTGTGGTGTTCTGTCGTGACTGCAGCTACTTAAAAAGAATGGAAATATTCTGGCAAAAGAACGCCGTAATGTACATGGAAGGGTAGTTTGGCAAAATTTAAAATTCAGAGTGTACAATTATAAATTTAGGATATGCAATTATCAGCAAAAAAATAATAGCAAATATGTGCAAGAAGTATACATTTTTTTTGGATCATAATTAATTCTTAGCTATTTAAGTTAATGAAGATACATAACATGAATGCATGCTAACTATTATAATATATGTTAATGCAATATATGAAATTGATTGCAAAGATAAAAAACTGGTATTGGTGGTGGCCAATTCAGGGGGACATAATAATTTATATATCTCCGTTTTATGTCTATAGTTTATTATTATTACCTCTCAGAAACTGGCCAAAACTGTAACAATCTGTAATCAGTTGTCTGTATTTGTCTTTAAAGTTCACTCATTCATTCATTACCGCTGCTGCTGCAGTTTGTTTCCACCTAGACTTTGCTTCTTTTGCACGGCTAATATTTATTTATGTGTTTATGTTACAAATTGCTGTACTGCTTTTACTGTGTGTATGTTCATTCATTCATTCATCAACAGTTATTTACATACTCCTGTACGGGCTATTCACACTCAGCGATCGATTGTTATTACACAATGTCTACACGTAATTATATATCTTTTCAGATTTATTTTACTGTTCATGACCCTACCTGCCCTTCTTTTATTTTTCCTTTCAGGACAACTGTAAAGTCCTCTCCTAGGGCTCATTGGGAGGTTGATTAAAGAACTGAAGTACACTTCTTTATCTTTACCAAGAAATGCTACTGGAAACTATCAATTCATTGTAGTTTAATTGTAGGCTATCTAACTCGTTAATTCATATTTAATATAGCATTTTATTTACTGAAACAACCTATTATTACGAGTCATATTTTCGATTCATATTTTCATTTGTTATGTATGATTAAAATTCTGATAACAAGAACCATATTAATTTTAAGAGACTTGTTATGATTAATTGAACTAAAAGATATTGTCAAATATAAGAGCCATTACTGATAAAGTAGAACCAAATAAATGTATTAATATTAATCCATCAAATAATTGATATAATATTGTAACTAGTCGACAATTTAATAAACTACATTCACTCATCTAATTATCATATATGTGAATTCGCAATTTTACTGAACCAAACCATCATATATGTGAATTCGCGATTTTATTGGACATACAAATATTTGCATTTATCCACACACACGTAACTCGGATAACTACCCACAAACATTTAATTTTTGCTCCATATTTTCAATAGTCATATTTCTAGCTACTAGGTAGGTGTAAATCTAACACTTTATAATTCATATTTTCAGTCCCATAAATAATTGTATATGAAAATACAATTGTATGCTACTAAATTTGTAAAATAGTTGCGCACATATCGAAAGGGGAAATTGGAATCAGTACAAAAGAAGGCAAAATTGGATGAAAGGGCATGAATTAATTAATTAATCGATTCAAGAAGGTACAGTTTGTGAGTTGTGCACACGAATTTTGCACATATCAGAGATGTCAACACAAAATTCCGACAGGCATGAATCCAATGCATGACAAGAGATTTTATCTTTCAAATTTGATGATCTCGAGAAGATCTGAATGCAAACATATATCTGGGTCTCCCTGATTGATCGATCGATCTCCATCATCGGGCAGAAACTGCTGAATTGGTGGACTAAATATGGACATGGACGCCACCTTCAATGTAACTGCAGCTAGCTAGAGTTCTAGACCCAGTCTTTTACATGTGTTTATACTTTTTACATGTGTGTCAGTGTGTATCCACACATATCTACATTTACACGCAGTTTCCTATATTCATCTATAGCTTGGAGCTCTATAGTGGTGAATGATTTTAAACTTTGATCGACCTGGGAAGTTCCTGAAATTTGAAATTGGCTTGAATTAAAATCCCACAAAACCTAACATATGACTTTCCTCATACATGGTGTATATTATTTTTACTTGCGGGTTTGATATACAGTATAAATTAACACTTGTTAAATGGAACATAATTAAAAGATATATTGAACATGACCGTAAACAAACCTAATTATTGGTTAAACTCGTCAAAATTAGTCAGGTTCAAACTTGATATGATATAGAATATGAATACGTCCAACATTTTCCGTTCGATATTTTGAACGAATCAAATCGAATCAAACTTTAAAGGTGTTTCGCTTGTCTTTGATACGACTTCGATTTGTTTTTGAGTTAGATCATACTTTTTATGCTTTCGGAATCAAATGATCTGTATTTTAACGATTTTATATGATATGAAGATGTTAAATATATGATCCTATTGGGACGTTTTTCTAACACCTTAAGATTTTAGATAGCTGGTTACTCAACAGAAGATATATAAGATAAAGAATGAAATGACTTCTATTTCAACTGTTTCATATATATTATCCAAAGACATGTAATTTGAAGAATGGAACATTCATATATATTAAATTAATGAATTTGAAGTAGAATTTAATTTGTTTAGACAAGAATTTTTATAAAATGAATGAATCATTAGCATTTACCTACGAAATACTACATATTTCAATTGATTCTTCTCCAACTTTTTTTATGAAAACGATTCTTCTCTAATTTATTAATTCAGATCAAATACTAACGTAAGGGTTGATGAATGTAGACAAATATATGTTTGATTAGTATAGTGAGTCCAATGCCCCGAATAAACCGTCCATATATCTAATTGATTGCACACTAATAGTAAAGTAGGGGTGAATTATGTGAAATAACAATTCTATTCCATACTCCAATTTCAACTTTGTTCTGCCACTAGAATACTGTAAAATGTAATATTTTATAAATTAACAATGTTTTGCCAATTGCATGCAATATGTATAGTTAATACTCCATGGAACTTTTGCTTGTACACTAATCCCAAAAATTGTTTAATTACTGTGCGCCCAAAGAAGCTATAGTCTTATAGAGGGAGGTTGTCCAGAAATCACATAATGATGAATCAACAAGGTTTATAGACCAAAAGGTCTAATTGGTTTGTAGCCAACAACTAATACATGTTCAACAGAATAAACAGGCAAGACATGGTGGTCTAGGCTAGCTACAAGAGTACTCCATTTGAGACCTTGAATCCCTAGCTAGACAACACAACTAACGAAAACAAATACTCCACAATGCTTAGGAATATTTATATAGCTATCAATATAATAGCTATATATACATGGGTTTATGTAGGTTTTATACATTTATTATCCCTCAGATCGATCCAAAGATACAAAAACCCTAATTATATGGGTTATGATAAATAAGAGCTAAAGTACTGCCTCTCCTCCTGCATCCCCTCCTCCTCCTCCTCCATCAATATTATTGACATCTCCGGTAGAGGTAGAGTTGTCGAATGAAATCAAATTCCATGGATTTGAATTATAAGCAATTGCTGAAGGAAATGAGAAAGTTGCACAAGGTGTTTGATGAATATTAGTACCTACATTGGGTGATCCTTCATTGAAATTTCCAATATTGTGCCTTGTTGTGCTAATGATCAAATCTATAGGCCTCTGGCGCGGCGAAAGCAAGCTGATTCCTTGAGGTAAAGGAGGCAAAGCATCGCTCCAAGCGAAGCGAATTAGGTCTGTGTTGGCTGCATCAAGTTCCTTTTGAAGCCTCTCAACTTGTCTTTGGAGATAAGAGATAGCACCAACACAACCGTATACAGGATCTCTCACACGGGCCTCAGCTTCATAGGCAAGAGAATTTACCGCGTCTTCTCTTTGATGAGGAAGGAGTTCATTGAGAAGCTTTGTCACGTTACTTGCTCCGAAGATCTTGTGGACATTAGCAAACTTTTGAGGCTCTTCGGGTGGAAAATAAGGGGCAAAGATGCAACTAGGCATGCATTTTCTCCTCAAGAACTTGCACGCAGCACATGGTGAATTGTATGCAATTGATGAAGCCATTCTTAGCTACGTACCTTGCCTATTCTAAAACCAAGTAAACTATCATTATTTTACCATGTACCATATGATAATTATATTTGAAGTAGTACATATTTGTTAAGAATTAATCTGTCATGGTAAGTTCAACCCGTAACACCTTGTGGTTATAGGAAAGCTGGTAACTTAACGATTTTTTTTAATTAAGTCATCAGCAAGGTATATAGTACTAATTGCTCTATATATCTATCAGTCACTTTGTTTTCTGTTTTCTACTCGTTTCTTGAAGTTTATGTGACTTTAAATAACCATTTCCCTTGCAATTAAGGAGGTTAAAGAGTGGGCGTGCACGCACACGCCCTAACCTACAGGTCCTTCTCTGTTAGTGTGTGTTAATTGGGGACCAATTTAACTACACATGTATATATATAGCTTCAAAATGAAGAATATTGTTAGGAGTTTCACAAGTGTGTGTTTGTGTGTGTGGAGCTCTGTTACCTAATTAATTTTGTTTCAAATTATTTTTTTTTCAAAAGAATTGGTTATTACACTGGTAAGATGTGGACGTATAGTATAATGATTGTAATGGGTAGACTTTGTAGAGACTGGTAGAGATGGAAGATTTAACAGTTTGCGTCTATCAGTTATTATAAAGTAATGATACATCCTTCTGAAATTTGCAGGGTCATGATGAATATATATTGGATCTGACTGTATATATAGTTTTCCAATAAATATGTTTTTTTCCTCCTGCACGGAGTAAAACATGGTAGTATTTATAATATATCAACTACTTATATATGGAACATCCATTTATCTGTCATAAATATCATTCCTAAATAGCAAAACTGTAAAACCCTAGATTACAGACTGTGCAACTCACAGCCATTATATCCCCCCTTTATCTTTTTTAAGGACTGTGTGAAATAGATGGAGAACTAGAGGGAGGGAGGGAGAGAGAGAGAGAGAGAGAGAGAGATTAAAGGACCAAAGATGCTTTTTGCTTCTTTGTGATCTATATATTTGAGGTCTTTTTCAGGTGGAGAGCTAACAAAAAAAAAGAACAGTACCTTTCCCTTTCTTTTGCCAAAATATTTAGTAAAGAGCTGCTAGCTAGCTCAGCTCTTTGATTAAGAATCCCTGCTACTCAAATATATACAATTTCAGCTGCAATTTAATAGAATCAACTAATTAATTAGCAATTATATAAACAATCTTATAATAATAATAAATATCTTTAAGTAGTTACTGTCAGTGGCAGTAGCTACTGGTATTATGAACCCTTGAAATTAGAGAAAAACCCTAATTTGGTGGAAAAGAGAAAGAGGGAGAGAGAGAGAACCTGCAGTAGTAGTAGCTTGAAAACGAGTAGACTAACAAAAGGTAAATAATGAGGGAATGAGGGGAGGAAGAGATAGCCTAAGGGAAGAGAGGCAAAGAGCATTTAGTGGAGGGAGAAAGAATGAATGGAAAAGACAAAGTAATGGAGGGAGAGGTACACTATTTAAAAGATGACTATGACACTCCATCTAATTTTTATTATTTCTTATCTTTTCAATTGCCCTACGTGGGGATGTCAATGTTTCTCCCCCTTTCTTTCACTACCGGGAAAAATTAATATACATTGTCTTAATTAATTTCTACTTGTAATTCTTTCTATATCTGCAACTCAACTTCTGATAAACCTTGTACATAACATCATTGTCATTGCTAGCTGCCCATCAACACCAATATTTCTATATAGGGTCGCATTTATGAAAAATATATTTTATCTAACGGTTAATTTACAATACTCTTCAAAATGTATAACAAGTATTCACATTTTCTATATTTTTACACCTTCCTTTTGAGGAGAACTGTTCATAACAATCAATCGCTAGCGACCGATCATCCGCTATAACTTTTTGAGGCAAAAATCTAGAAGTGGTGTATGAAGCGCAAATAGATGATGCGCCACATGTATTCACAAAAATTTATCTACGATAAATTGTAGCGGATAAATATTTGCAATAGTCGCTTATCATGACGAGACCCTAGTACCAGCTATCCTTTAACGACGTACATGAACCACAGTGCATATTTCTATTGCACCAGGGGCCATACACGCATGTCCAGTACTAGTCAGTGCTGGTTGTAAAGATAGTTCAATTCAGGAAGGATTGACATTATACTAATTAGTAAACAGAATTAGTAATAGACTAGGAGTAATATTTAGTGGTGACATGATGGAGCAAAGGACCGACCCTTGAAAACGACTATGTTTGTAGATGGTTCCTTATCATAACATGCTATGAAACAATGATGAAATGATCTCGGAGACATGAATTATTAGTTGCAAGCCTCTATTACTCGCGGTAACCTTATATTTTTCATTTCGGATACATCCGTGTTCGGTAAAATATAATAGAATTGATTTAGTTTTGAAAATAAATTGTATATTTAATTTTTTTGTGAAAATATATATAAAAAAAATTCTCAAATCATGTAAAATGGAGTCAATATGAGTGAAATAATAATGGTAAAGTTTGTTTATGAAATTTAAATATATCTCACTAATTTTAAATCTGTTACATGATTTAAAGGTCCATTTCATGTATTTTTTTGTAAAAAAATTCAAATTTACAATTTGTTCTCCAGTCCGAAATCAATTATATTACATTTTACTTAACACAGGGATATCCGAATTGAAAAACCAAATATATAGGGTTACCACGGGTAGAAGCCAATAAATTGATGGTATCAACGGAAAAACCAATTCTACGGTGATACTAGAGAGAGTATCCCTTTAAAAAATCATCCATAAATCAGTAAACTTATATGTTAAAATATAGATTCGTTGAGACTTACTCTAACATTATAAATATGAACAATGAGGCATTTAGGCGGCGCATCTCAGTTTTTTCTAATCTTATTTTATTTTTCTAATTTTCTCAATTCTTTGAATTAATAAATATCAAAAATTGCAATTAACTTATATTCTCCTAAATATATTATCATTGTTCGTAATATTCTCCTAAATTTTTTATTATTTTTTCCTTTAAGATTTTTGCTATTTTTAAGATAAATAATTTAGATAGTCTTAACTAACAAGTTACGCAGTATGAAATTCTCCTTGATATATTATCATTGTTAATATTCACCTAAAATTTTTTGAATTCTTCCTTTAAGATTTTTGCAAATTTTAAAATAAATAATTAAGGAAAATCTTGACTAACAATTTAGGTAGTTTAAAATTTAATTGAGAAGACCCACAAGTTAAGTAATTTAAAATTTAATTGAGTAAAGTCTTGACCAACAAGTTAGGTAGTTTAAAATTTAACTGAGTAAAGTCTTGACGAACAAGTTAGATAAAGTAACATATTATCATTATTCGTAATATTATCCTAAACTTTTTGGGACTTCTTCCTTTAAGATTTTTTGTAATTTTTAAATAATTGAGAAAAAATCTTGACTAGCAAGTTGGGTAGTTTAAAATTTAATTGAGGAAAGTATAGATTAACAAGTTAGGAAAACTAACTTGTTAATTCATATATCGCAAATACTAACTACTGATATAAGTTTTTTGTTTCAAGAATCCGAAGATAAATTTGTACTAATTAATATCACCATTCAAACCATTTTTAAATTTTTTTATTTATGATTTTAATCTTTCTTTTTATAATAACTTGATAACATTATATATTACTTTTCTAAAAATAAATATTGTTCAATTCGATAAAAAAATTTAATATGAGTAGAAGGTGTTAATCCTTTCAAATTATCGACTAATATTATTATTTTTCTTTAGATAGCATAACATAGATTAAATTAAATTGTATAATATATTATAATTTTAACCTTTTTTCAAATAATTCAAAATAGTTGTACAATACTTTTCTGCATTAAATATTATTTTCGTAAAATTATTATTGTTCATCTTAGATATATATTTTTTCAAAAGATTGAATTCTATAATTTTTCAAGTTTCTTATATATATATATATATAAGTTATAGGGTTCTTGTTTTTTATTGAGTACGGGAGTGCACATATGTTCTGCAAGTGAAATAGTACAAAAACTATTGTAAAACATATTGTAATATGAATCATGTTCTAAACATCACTATTTTAATGAAACTCTTAAAAATCTCATACATTTGACAAGTTAAACATTGCAAAACATGATTAGTTTACAGAATATACATGTTCACGTTGTAGAACACGTACATGTTCAACCTGTTGAACATCGGTGATATAACACCATAACGCACGCTCATATCTTGTATTTAAATTTACTAAATCTAAACAGTGATGATGTATCTTCGGCCGGGTCATGTAGTCAAATTTCGAGTATTTTGTTAAAATTGGTAAAAAGTTCTGATTTTGAAATTAGTAATTTTGATACATATTATCAGATGACTTGATCCTCCTATAAAGACCTCAAAAATATTAATATTTATCAATAGAAGAATCACAAAATTTCCCTTTATTGGTAAGATTTCTCGTCAAACTCGTAATTTAATTTAAACCTAGATAGTGGCGTTATATTTTCGGCCAGGTCATGTAGTCATATTTCGAGTATTTTTTTAAAAAAATGGGTCAAGTTCTGATTTTGAATTCGAAATAAACTGAAATACATCGACTATTTATGACCTAACATATCTAAATATGTAGTACACACATATATTATTTATATAAGTGTATCTATTTTTAACATTTAAAAAAATAATTATATTTACACTCTAATTTTTTATTAAAAAATATATATTAAAAATGTACGAGATATACTTTTTAAATTAAAAATTATTTAATAAATTAGGTAATGATCCATTTATGTGTTATACTTAACTTCACATCTCAAATCAATTCTTTAAAACTAACTATACAAATATTTAGTAATTATATTTAAAGTTAAATAAATTATCGTTATTTAGGACACTCACATATTATGAGTATGATAAAAAAAAATCAAAGTAATAATGTGGTGTGGTGGTAAGAAGATGTACACGTGAATGTAAAGATTTGGGTTCAATTCCCTCAAACAACATTTTTTACTTAATTATCAAGTATAGGGGTACATTAGTCATTTCACTGAGAATAAAATATTGGGGTAAGTTAGTCATTTCACTGAAAATAAAATATCTCATTAATTTTATCCCCTTATTCTCCTATTATATATAAAAGAGATTTGCTGCAATTTATTTGTTAAGCCTTCAATATTGTGTTAATTGTTTGATTGATTTTATGATTTTAGAGTGCAACATTTTGTTCAAGTAAGAACTGTAGAGGCTACGAGACGTAAATTTGACCTACATTAGCAAAAGACAAGTACAAAGTCTATTATAGAAATCCGTCGATTTTTAAAAAAATGTAGATAAATCAGTCCAAAATATTTGACTGATTCGTTAAATCACCGATAAATCATCCGATTTGTCAAATATCACCCGATAAATCACAAATCGATATCCCAAGCAAATAGTTTCTATTTTAAAAATCTGTAATCATGAGTACAATATTAAAAAACCTCTAATTCTATATATTAATGCACTTTCGCATGTACTTTAACATTGTAATTACAAATATTTATTTTAATTTCAATTTAGCGCACATAAAAGTAAATGCTATCATATGTAATAATTTCATAAAAGTATTTGTAAGTGCTGGTGTGAAGCACGGCTTAGTGTCCTAGTTATTGTTATATCGATAAAAAAGTATTTGACTGATTTAATGAATGATCGATAAATGATTTATTTTTTTAAGATTGTCGATAAATCTCAAACAGGTACATCAGATTAATTAATTCCGATTTTTGAAATATCTAATCGTGAAAGTACGTATTAGAATTATGCATTTCCCTACGAGAAACAAAATTGGACGGCCTCTTTTATGCCTTGTACTGCGATATTTATTTTTGCAAGTGGTGAGAATATCTATTACGTGTGTACGATATCTATTGTTTGTTGTAAAAGACATGCTTGTACTTTAACAAGACTAAGACAACTTGTCAACCCTAAGTAAGTTGTATTGTTATCTAAATTTATATTTTGTACTTGTAACACTTAAAGTCTGTAAAAATGCAAAGGAGCAGACTGGAGTCTTTTTCCTAAAACAGTATCAAGCCTAAGGATTCTATCTGGAAGAAGATCAAGAAGATCATGCCTCAGAAGAATTTTGAAGAAGTTTGGAGTTGAATAAATCTGTTTGGAGAAAAATGTTCTAAGTCAAGATCTCTACAAGTCACAGATTTAATGTTATAGAGAGGTCATTCGAGAACTCCAGAATGGCTTATCGAGAAGTCATTCAAACTTCGGAGAAGTACCGACGGATGAGAAAAATCTACTAGATGGATGAGCAACTTCTACTCGATGGATGAGCATTGTTTACTCGATGGATGAGCAACTTCTACTCGATGGATGAGCAGTGTCTACTCGATGGATCAGCAACATCTACTCGACGGATGAGCAATGTCTACTCGACGGATGAGTAATGTCTACTTGACGGATAAGCCTTATCCACCGGGAGTAGAGAAGTCAGGAAAGCTACTCGAGAACTCAAGAAGATATCAACAAGTCATTCCTTCACTAGAGAACTCAGAGTTATCGACAAGTCTATATTCATTCGAGAACTCAGAGATATCTACAAGTTAAAGTGAAGATATGAAGACTAGAGATCTCGACAAGCTGAAGACCTCTACAAGCCAAACTCATTATGGAGTGCTAGAGATCTCGATAAGCCTATGTACTTATCGAGATGTCAAGTGTTCTATTAATTCAAACTGGGGATCTCGAAGTACAGTCTCAAAGTACAAAATTGCATATCAGTTCAATATCCAAGATAAACAATCAACAAACAATCCAACAGCTGGATTGACAAGTCTACAAAAAGCAGCTTGAAGAGTGTGCAAGATCAATGGCAAAGAGTAACTGACACAGGAAGATTAAAGTAAACACGGGATGTCAAAGATATGCTAAGCCAGAAATGGAAGATTTGCTTTTCTATAAATAGAAATGACAAGTGACAGTTTAGAAAAGTTAATAGCATGTTTATTATCCATTGTGTAAATCAGCAGTTAACTGAGATATAAAGTTAACACTGGTCCTCTAGTTAGAAGTAACAATTTACATCAAAATTCTTGTAACACTCTCGAGAAGAAGCTGAGCTCTTTAACTTTAAAGAGCTTAGAAATTTTATAGCAAAACATCTTAATTTTTAATACAAAAATTAAGTGAGTTTTGAAAATCTGTGTTCTTTATTTTCTGCAAGCTTATATTCTGCATGAACACTTTTTTATATAAGATTTAATTTACTTTGTTCAACCATTAACTTTCAAGAAAAGCCTAAAATCAGAAAAAACACATTCACCCCCCCTCCTCTGTGTGTGATTCATTACCTAACATTGTTAATGGATCTCAACTATAATAACGAAATTTTTAGATATGTATATATGATCCTGATGGTTATAATTTTGGTTTTGAGTTCCGGCCTGTAGGGATTAGTCTTAGTTTTTGGTTGTTAGATTATGTTCTTTTTATCCTCTTTCATCTCCTTTTATCCTCCCTATTAATAGCCAGGTGTCCTCTATGTCAGTATCCTGGTGATCGGTGAGGGCTAAGGAGACACGTCGGAGGCAGGGAATGGGTGAGGCGAATGACATGATACTTGGGTGAAGGACACTTGTAAAGTGGGATAATGGATAAGATCATAGTGGGGGCCTACGGAAATCGAGGCAGTGTTTTAAAAATCGGTCTAGGCGGCCGCCTAGGCGCCGCCTAGGCGCTAGGCGGATAGAAAACGCACGGAGAAGTGGCTAGGCGGGATTTTAGACGTTTTTTCGAAAAGTCGGTCAACCTCGGATTAAAGCGGGTCAAAATCCGCCTAGGCGGTCCAAACCGGCCAAAAAAATCTTTAGGAGAGTACTTACAGAGTTACGCGATACCCAAATTAAGCTCGTGTTTCCCTAGTTCTCTTCACGACGATAGGTAAGTTCTTCAAGTTCTCATCTCTATTTCACAAATTGATATGGTTAATTACATCCCCATTTTTAGTTTTCTTCACCAATGCTTATAATGTATTGTATAAGTATATATCTGTACCATTGTGGCTTGTAGGCTTGTATAGATTCGACGATTCGTTGATTTTTCATTCATTATATACTTATATTTAAATGGGTTAGTGTTCTTGTGTTGTTAATTGATTTGTATTTTCTTGTTGTTGCTTGTTATCCGTTATATCTTGTTAGTTGTTTCTCGACAAACAAATTAAGTTATGATTTTTGTGTTATGTTTGTGTGTGTAGAAAAATGGACAATTCCTCTACACCTGCATCTAATTCAGAAGCTGTTGGTTCAGTCACCTCTTTAAAAAGAAAATCTGATGATGTTGGTTGGGAGTTCTGTGAACTAGCAGTTACAAATGATCCAGACAAAGTGAAGTGTAAACTATGCAATAGAGTGATCAGTGGAGGTGTCCATCGGCTAAAACAACATATTGCCCATATTAAAGGAAATGTGGCCTCTTGTCAAAAAGCTACTCCAATTGACAAAGCAAAGTGTATGCAAGCATTACTTCATCAGAAAAAGAAAAAAGAAGAAAAGAGGGAAAAACTTCAAGAATTGCAGGAGCGTGTTAATATTTCTGAAAAAAACTCAAATGAAGTTGAGATTCTTGAAAGTTGTACGACACCATATTCGCTCGGTCCCATGGATAGCTTTGCCAGGCCAATATCTCCGGCAGATTCATTGGTTGAATCTCGCAAAAAACTGAGACAACAAAATATTAATGATGTCCTATTTAAGAAAAGGACTAGTGAGGTGCATGCGTACTTGGCACGCTGGGTGTATGAATCTGCAATACCTTTTAATGATGTTAATAATGACGCATTTCAGCAACTTCTTGAGGCTGTGGGTCAATTTGGTCCTGGGTATATTCCGCCTACTCAATATCAACTTAGGGAGCCTCTGTTAAAGCAAGCAGTTGAGACAACTAAGGAAACAGTTAAGAAACAAGAAGAAGAGTGGAAAAAAAGTGGTTGTTCAATTATGACAGATGCATGGTCTGATAGAAAGCGGCGGAGTATAATGAACTTATGTGTTAATTGCAAACTTGGCACAACATTCTTATCTTCTATCGAGAGTTCAGCTGATGCTCATACAGGAAAATATATCTTTGATTATGTGGACAAATGGATTGAAGAAGTTGGTTCAAAGAACATTATTCAAGTAGTAACGGATAACGCGTCTAACAATATGGCAGCTGCAAAACTCTTAAATGAGAAGAGGCCTTACATCTTCTGGACCTCTTGTGCTACACATACTTTAAATCTCATTCTTGAAGGAATAGGTATATAAATTATTATCTATTATGTAATTGAATAATTAAATCTGGAAATATTTACGTTTGTGGCAGCTTATTTATACTCTGCAGATTACTAACACAAGAAAGACATTGTTATTGACAGGGAAGATGCCAAAGTTCAAATTTGTTATTGACAAGTCTAAAGAGTTGACGATATTTATTTATGCTCATCACAAGACATTGTCCTTGATGAGAAAGTTCACCAAGAAGAGGGATATAGTGAGGCCTGGAATAACAAGATTTGCTAGTTCCTTCCTTACTATGCAAAGTTTGCTGGAGAAACAAGAGAATCTGAAATATATGTTTCTTTCCAAAGAATGGCTGGAATGTAAATGGTCTTCAACTGCAAAAGGTACTAAGATATATAGCACCATTGTTAGCCAAACCTATTGGCAGGCTCTTTCGATGTGCGTGGAAATTTTTAAGCCTTTGGTAAAGGTTCTTCGACTTGTTGATGGGGATTGGAGACCATCTATGGGCTTTGTGTATGGTGAACTTAAGGATGCTAAAAAAGAAATCATCCGTATTTGCAAAGGTGCAGCAGATATGTACGAACCCATTCTTGATATCATAGAGTCCAAATCTAAAGGTCGACTTGATTGTCCATTATATCTTGCTGGCTATCTATTAAATCCCTACTTTTTCTATAGAGATGATGAAGCTCAAACGGATCCAAAATGCATGGAAGCTCTACTAACTTGTGTTGAGTCCTTTTTTCCCGATGATTATGACAAACAGAATTTGGTATGTAATCACGAGCTTTTAAAGTACAAGGCAATGGAGGGAATATTTGGAAGAAAGTTAGCTATTTCTGGAAGATCAAACAATAATGATACTTTTAATCCTGGTAAATGTTATAAATTATAAGTTATAAGTATTTAGAATTTAGATTTATGTTATCCTATACTTCTATACTAATTCTTATATTAAATTTTTGGTGTAGTTTCTTGGTGGTCTAATTATGGATCTGAAACACCGAATCTGCAATCTATGGCGATGAAAATACTATCACTGACTACAAGTTCTTCAGGCTGTGAGAGAAATTGGAGTACTTTTGAAGGGGTAAGAATTTAACTATACAGTCTATAATTCATTATTATCATTCACATTTAATTTGGTTTAATCTTATGATTTATAGATTCATACGAAAAAAAAGAAATAGACTCGATGCTAATAGAATGAGAGACCTTGTGTATGTTCAATTTAATTCGAAACTTCTAAATAAAAAGAAGAAGAGGGAAGCTCATGATATTTTATTAGCCGATGATGCTAGCATGGCTCAAGCATGGATTGTAGAAGCATATGAGGAAGATTTTGAATCTCAGGGGTCTACTAGCATTGTAGATGAAATATTTCGAGATCTTGATGAAGATAATTTTGAATCGGATGCTGAAGATGTTAATACAGAATTAACATTCGAAGAAGATGAGGAAATTAATTGTCACTGGTGAATTAAATAGTAAGTATTAAACTATTAGTGTAACTTAATATTAGTTGTTGTCTATAGCCTGTAAATCTATTTTTGTTTCCCTTTGTTCTTGTTAAACTATAGACTATAGTACTGCAGTACTGTGACAATTGATAGCAAAACATTATGTTCCACTTTAATCTATCTTGTAAGTTTGTTATGACTTATGTGATCAATGCTTGAATGAATGAAAAAAGGCTTGTCAAATGTTATATTTTGTAATAACATATATATAATTAATTTTATAAAATAAAAATAATATTTATATATGACCGATTAATGCTCCGATTAATCCTTCCGATTAATCCCCGATTTCCCGATTAATCGCTAGAAGGTACCCTAACCGCCCTGGGACGCCTAGCGATTTCTTGAACATTGAATCGAGGGCATGGCCTACGGCAATCGAGGGCATGGTCATGCCATCGGTGGGCCTAAGCCTTTAATCCCTATGAAGGATGCCCAGAGATATTGCAAAGGAGAGGCGTAGGGAAAAGGCTTACAGTTTCCCTCATGGGGGTTCATTTAATGGCTGAAGGGAGAAGCTCCATTGGCATCTGATATTTTAAAGCTATCAGTTTCCCCTTCAATAAGTGCAGCTTTCTTTAGGAAGCTATCCATTAAATGAAAAGAAATTATTTAGAGATTCTGGGATTTAGAAGAGGTTGATGAATTGGTTGTAAAAGAGAACATGGGGGAAGTGATGGATGGAGACGTGGCTTAAAGGGAAGCGTTAAAAAGGCACGAGAATTAAGGGGAGTGAGTCACACGCACCCGCTTTTTGCTTTAACGGCTCCCATTTTAAAATTTATTTCAACATACGACGGTTCATTTCCTTGGAAAACGGGGGAAGTTACTTATTTTCTAATTCTCACACAATTTCAATTAGTAGAAGCAAGAGAAAGGTGTTAAGCGAGCAGAGTTGGTTTCAATAGCCAGTCTACCATTTATTAACAGGTAATATCTTAATCTTAATGCAATTTTACTCTTAGTTTGTTTTTCCTTTCTCTTATTTTTATTTAGAGTAGGGTAGTGTGTCTCGTATGCATGTGTGATATTGGGGTATGGTTTGAGGGTTCAAGTAAAGGTATGGAAATAATCAGAAGTCTTTTGTGAGGGGTTGGGGATTCTATAGTGGAAGGGAGAAAAGCGAAATTTGGGTTCAAGTAAATGATATTTTATGCCCTTATTTTGGGGGAAAATTTGAAAATGGGTGGTTTAGTGTGAAATTCGGGTTTTGGTGGAAGAAAATTTTCTCAACCGATATTGTTATTCCCAAACAATCTAAACAAGAATTACAGAAGGGGGGTTGAATGTAATTATGGCTTCTTTTTAATTTTAAGAACAGTTCTGCTACAAATATATAACTGTGTTTGATTTAGCAATGGTGTAGAATGAAAGTAGTATAGAAATCAAAATACAAAGTAATTAAATAAAAGTATTTAAAAACTTTCTGGTGGATTGAACTTTTTTATCAGAGATATATATATTAAGTAGAGAACTCTGTGTTCCAATATTGTATACAGCTGCTTACAAGTTGAACTACAAGAAAAGAGAAATTCTTTACAGATTTTGCCTTATCTATTTCTCTGGTAATTGCTTACTAACTTGGATAGATTTCTTAATATTCTACTTGCTACACTTGGCTTATATATCACCAAGTTATATGATAAAAAGATAAACAAATAAGACAAAATATTTCTAGTCAAATTTTATGCTCCTTCATTTCTCTATCCAGCATCTTTGAATATTTTCAGTTTAGCATGGAAATGGAAGTGCTTCGTTGTTCTCTAAACCCTGCAAATAGGCTGCCACATTCCATTTGCATACAATCAACGCGTGTGACTGTCAAGTCACTATCAACTGTTCTTTTGAATTTGAACATCCGTTGAAGCTTCATTGAATCATCCGTTGAGAGCTTGTGTCCCTAACCCTCTTGGCTTGTGCTCTTGGTTGAGAGCTTGTTTCAATAGTAACATCCTTTTGGGAGGATGAAACTAGTAATGAGCTTATATCCTTATTAATCACTATAGTTTGTTGGAAAACTGCAGTGTGGCTAGGTTTGGTTACACACACCTCTCTATCTTTATTCTTAGGGCTTCTTTTATGTTCACCCTGTTCCTCACCAGACTTAACCTTCACACTCCCCTCTTGGTTTTTAGTGGATTTTATAACTAGCTTCTTTTGAGAGAAACTAGAGGGGGCTTTCTTTGACTTGGATTTTGAAATTTTTTATTTTTGTGGCTTGGGTAGGCACCTGTTTGGTCATTGTCACAGGTGCAATGGACACAGTTGATTGCAAAGAGATAGGAGGTTGAGAAGTAGTAGGGACGGAAATATTTACATCACTTACCTGAGGCTGTTCCATGATGGGCATGTAAACAAGAGGAACCTCACTGAGGTTGTTTGCCCTGTTCAAATCAGCAATAACCCTTCTTTCTTGAACCCAAAAGTCAAGCTTGTTGGTTGGGTTCTCAATGATAAGATCTTCAGAAATAAAGTTAGACAGTAACATAAATAATCTAGCATAATATATGTTTTTAGATCTTTTCTTAATGTCCCCTAGCTTAAAACCTAATTCAAATAAGACATACTCACTAAAGTTATGATACTTATCACTAAGCAGCATATATAACATGTTTACAAGTGAGTAAGTCCCATCATCAAAAATTACTAATTTTTCCAGAAAATAATTTAATAAAAGAATCACAGAGAAAGCTCCACTCCTTTCTGAGGCCTTTTCTTTTAACATCACCTAGCTTGGTGGGGTCAAAAGCATAGCCCATAGAACTGAGCTTCAAACTCACATCTGTGTCTGTGTGTGGAGTTAGTGTATTATTCTCAGGCAATTGAAAACAGGCACGAATTATATCACTGTTTATGCAGTAATTTGTACCTTTGAGTATAAAAGTAATGGTTTTGTCACTTGAGTTATAAACAGCAGTGGTCCATATCTCTTCAACCACTTCGCAGTAGATAACCGGAGACTCTAGTATAACATACTTCAGTTTGCAACTTCGAATGAAATCCATCACTTTGTGGTAATCTTCAGAAGCAGCAATCTCCTTATTCACTAGTGCGACAAAGTTGTTCTTTTCATACACAAACTCAGATAGGGACATGATCTTGACTACTTGCCATTACTGAGAATGATAATAATTTGCAGAGAGAAAGAGATTTTGCTTTGGAGAAGAAAGAGTTAGGGAAATTGATTGAATAAAGAATAGAAATGAAATTAGCTTATATAATTTCTCTGAAATAAACTGTCAAAAAGTAAAAAGTAAAAATAAAGTAACCAATTAAATTAGCCCAAAATAGCCGTTTAAAAATGAAGAAAACTGTCACAATTCTAAGATTATCCGTTGAAATATACATATAGGCTGTAAGTAAATTTGACGGATAATGCTTAAAATTAACGGCTAAGATTGAGTGCAATTCGACGGATAATAATAAAAGTACCCAGAGTAATAATTGATACTTCGACGGATGATAAGATTTAACGGATATTCATTTTTAACGGATAATGAACATATGTCGATATATAAATTCTGACTTAGCCAAAATTAAATCTTTGACAGGAAATATCAACTTTCACTATGGTTGCATATTCATTTGCTTGCCTCAATTACCTCATGTTCTCGTTCAAGTTGCTTTCTTAAAATCTCCTCTTTCTTTAAGGATTCAGTTAGTTCATCTTTAGCAATCTTGCACTCTATCTTCAATTTTTCAAACTCAACAAATTGAGTCTCTAGCACATTGTTTCTTTCTCTTAAAAACAAATTGTTCTCTTTAATTTTAGTGTTTTATTTAGTGAGAGATTTGAGTGTGACACGCAGATGATATAACTCAGTAGACATGTCATTTATAGCATCATTACACTCAGCTTTAGATAAATGTACTAGATTAGTGGTGATTACCTGATTACTTGATGAACTTACTTCTATTTTATCTGACTTGGCCATAAGTGCTAGATTTACATAGCTTGTATCTTCGTCCTCTTCTAATCCATCTGCATCCCAGTCATTTTCTTGTGTGATGAAAGCCTTTTCCTTTTGTTTGAGCAGCTCAAAATATTTCTGTTTGTAGTCAACAGGCTCAAACTTCTTTTTACCAGAATCAGACTTTCTGCATTCACTAGCAAAATGACCTGCCAAGCCACACTTGAAACATTTGAATTTAGACTTGTCAACCATGTTTCTGTTTGACTTGGCTGTTCCAAAATTCTTCTTGAATTTGAGCTTGGAAAACCTCCTGGATAGAAAATCCAGATGCTCATCTATGTCTTCCATGTCATCTTGACTAAGATGGTCTTCATGTTCAGCTACTAGCCTTTTTCCCTTGCCTTCACAAACTCTAGGGTTTGGTGCAGATTCAACAGCTTTAACCTTTATCTCCTTCTCCCTTCCTTGCTCGGCAACCAATGCAATGGATCCTCCTTTCTTTCTTCCTTTCTCCAGCTTCTCATCTTGTTCTATTTCAAGCTCATAGGTCTTTAGAATCCCATACAGTCTATCCAAGGTGAATTTCTTGTAGTCTTGAGAGTTTCTTAATGAGACTGTCATAGGCTTCCATTCATTTGGCAGAGATCTAAGGAATTTGAGGTTTGAGTCCTTTATTTGATAGACTCTTCCATGCAACTTTAGAGCATTTAGTAGCTTTTGAAATCTACTAAATATGTTAGTGAGTGACTCGTTCTCTTCACTATAATAATGCTCATATTATTGAATTAAAGAGTTGCATTTTGTTTTCCCTCACTTGCTCAGTACCATCACTTATAACTTGAATTGTATCCCAGACCTCTTTGGCAGTTTTTCAATTTATGATGTTGTCAAACATGTCACTATCAACACCATTAAACAAAATGTTCATGGCCTTCTTATCCTTATAAACTTGTTCAATATCTGGATCAGACCATTCTGCTCTAGGCTTTGGGATAGATGTTTCATTTCCTGTAGCAGCTCTCATAAGGACATGTGGACCTCTCTCAATGAAGTCCACATATGTTCATCTTGAGATAGGAGATGCAGGTGCATCTTCACCTTCCAATGGTGATAGTTGTCTTTGTCCAGATATGGAATATTTACTCCAACATCTTTTCTGTTCATCTTGTTAGTTGTTGTGATCTTTATACTCTTTGTTCTTCAATAGTTTGCTCTGATACCAATTATTATTCCCAAACAATCTAAACAAGAATTACAGAAGGGGGCTGAATGTAATTCTGGCTTCTTTTTAATTTTAAGAACAGTTATTCTACAAATATATAACTGTGTTTGATTTAGCAGTGATGCGGAATGAAAGTAGTATAGAAATCAAAACACAAATTAATCAAATACAAGTATTTAAAAACTTTCTGGTGGATTGAACTTTTCCACCAGATATATATATTAAGTAGAGAACTCTGTGTTCCAATGTTGTACACAGTTGCTTACAAGTTGAACTACAAGAACAGAGAAATTCTTTACAGATTTTGCCTTATCTATTTCTCTGGTAATTGCTTACTAACTTGGATAGATTTCTTAATGTTCTACTTGCTACACTTGGCTTATATATCACCAAGTTACATGATAAAAAGACAAACAAATAAGACAAAATGTTTCTAGTCTAATTTCATGCTCCTTCATTTCTCTATCCAGAATCTTTGAATATTTTCAGTTTAGCATGGAAATGGAAATGCTTCTTTGTTCTCTAAACCCTGCAAATAGGCTACCACATTCGATTTGCATACAATAAACGCATGTGACTGTCAAGTCACTATCAACTGCTCTTTTGAATTTGAACATCCGTTGAAGCTTCATTGAATCATCCGTTGAAACTTTGGTTGATCATCCGTTGAAACTTTGGCTGATCATCCGTTGAGACTATGTGAATCATCCGTTGAAGCTTTAGTTGAGCATCCGTTGAAGCTTTGTGAATCAGCCGTTGAGACTGTTTTCTTGGCAGTTAACTCCATTTCATTTATACAAGATTACAAGGCATCTAATATTTACAATTAACCAACCTATCTTGCATATCAAACTAGTAGTCAACATGACTTAAACATTCTACAATATCTAGTTCACTAAGGTATTATAATATGCATGAATGTGCTACTAAACTTATAATTACATAAGCTACTCTTTCAACAGATATTGAAATGATCATCCATTGAAAGTTACAAAATCACTTAAATAAAATCTACTAAGTGTTTTGTTCAAGTTATCATCAAGTACACACAACATATTCCTAACAGATACATTTGTTTATCTTTTCACTCTCTATTTTTCTAGTCGTGTTATTATGGCTATCACGCTAATAAATGCTTCTTTTGTTTGTAGAAAATTTAGAAATGGGGAAACATTGGAGATTTATGTCCAGGACGAGTGATAGTGAGAACATCATTGATTCTGAAAATGAGGCCTTATCTTCTTCCCAAGAGGGAGAAGTTGACCGACAGTGATGAGACTTCAAAAAGTGAATCATCCGTGAACGGGGAGTCATCTGATGAGGATGATCGTCCCTTGCGGGATATGTTTCCTATGGGAAAAAGAATGCGATCGACTTTGGATTTGGCCTAAAGTTCCCAAGGGAATGTCTCTGTTGGCAGAAGCCACATGAAGGAAGAGGAAGATAGAATGACGACTCTGGGTACAGGTCAGGGACGAGGAAGGGAGATACCAGAAAGGGCGAGGGCGCAAAGACAAGAGAATAAGAAGGGAAAAGATAAAGTACAGATAGTGATAAGAAGCTCGATTGGGGATAGGGGATGGATGGATGGTATTCTGAAATTCGTGAAAACACCCTTGAACGCGCTTAGGGGTGATTATTTACAAATGTTTAGAGAAGTTAGCTATTATTATTTAAAGAATAATGGGATAATCCCTATGAGGAACTGAAAAAGACTTAGGGGATCTTGAATATATAATTAACCTCCAAACTTTGATGATAAGTACCACACGAAAGTGAGGTATGCTTTCCATATTTTGGAGGAATATGAGATTAGGTTGCCCGCAAAAGGAGAGAAGCTTTTGGCAAAGAGGGGGAGAGGGTTGGGTAGGTATTCTGCTAGAGGCCTTCAGAGCGGGTATACGGCTTCCAATGCATAGGTTTTTCCATACGCTTCCGTGTAAAATGATAATTGGTAAAGGGTAGTTAGGTCATAACTTGCTGAAAGTCTGGGCATTTATCGCTAGGTGTACGAAGTTGGGTTTGGATCCGATTCTAAGTTTATTCTGGTCTATGCACAAGATGCAAGGCTCATGGAGTTACCATACTTTGCAGGAGCTTCGGTGGAGGGGTGCGACGACCTTGGGAGGGATATTGGTGATCGGTCCTTCATCAAATAAAGCTTGGCATGAGAAATTTTGTAGTTTAAAGGGGGAGACTTGGCGTATCTGCCGAAGTATAAAAGGCCAGATGGGATTATAGAGGCAGTTCATAGGATTGATAATTTGGAGGAGAATGAAAAGGATTATGCAACCCAGTTTGTCAAAGGAAGAAGGAAAAGTTGTGACCAGCAAAGGTATTGTGCAAGACATGCCTTTACATAACAAGACTAAATCACTTTGACAATCCTAAGATTTAGTTGTATGATAATCTTTTTTTTATTTTGTAATTGTATTTTTTGAATCTGTAACAGTGTTAAAGAGATTGGGCTGGGACATTTTTCTATGAATAGCCATCAAGCTAAGGAATAAACTCTAGAAGAAGATCAATCTTGATCATGCCTTTGAGAGAAGTGTGAAAGCTCGGGTTTGAATAATGTTGTTTGTGGAAAAATGTTCTAAATCACATATCGACAAGTCACATATCAATAATTGTAATGTAGTCATATCGAGAATTCAATTATGCTTGTAGAGAAGTCATTATACTTATAAAGAAGTCAATTTTCTTGTAGAGAAGTCCAAGGCATGTAGAGAAGTGAATATGTCGACAAGTCATTTTACACATGTAGAGAAGTGGAGATATCGACAAGTCATTTTACACATGTAGAGAAGTGGAGAGATCGACAAGTCATTTACACTTGTAAAGAAGTGGAGATATCGACAAGTCATTTCCTAATGTAGAGAAGTGGAGATATCGATAAGACAGTTATATGTAGAGAAGTGAAGATGTAGACACGTTACTTATACATGTAGAGAAGTGGACATATAGATAAGCCTTTGTACATCTCGTTAGGGACATTTCTATACAATATTGAAGATCTCGATATAAGCTTCAAATTACAGAATGCAACTGAATTGAAGATTCAATATTATCAGTCAACAAACCATTTTATCACTGAAATGGAAAGTCTATAAATGCAGCTTGAAGAGTGTAACGCCCCCAAATCCGGGGTCAAGGGATTTGGTCGTCACTATGAAACCTCAATCCAAATTAACCTGTTTCATCAATAAATAAATGCCAGCGGAAGATATTTAACATAAATGACCCCAACTAATCCAAGATCTTTTAAGGTTACAGTTCTAGAAACAAGAATCCCAAATTCCAAAATATTTTTTCACTTTCTCTTTAAAATTCTTTTCAACAATTTCCAAACTCAAAGCTAAACCCCCTAGTATAACTTCGAAGAGAAGTATACTAGGCCCAACTATAAAATAACATAATTATAATATAATATAATATAAACAACTTTACACAATAAAACTTACACTAGCCCGTAAACCCTGGAACAACCACCTTCCAAAAGCTTCTTCTTTGCTTCCTCGAATTTCGAAGCTAAATAGCGCAAGCTAATCCTAACTGAAGGTTAAATTTGAAAACGGGCAAGTATGAGCGGAAGAAATTCTCAGCAAGATCATTATAGCGAATATAGGGTCGTTTTGATATAAAACCGACATCTGCATTAGAGCAGAACATTTAAAATCATAATTGCTGAATCATAAAATTTTAGTTGAGGAATCCCAGAATTGATTCCTTAATTGTTTTAAAACCATTTTGATATTCTTGAGCGAAATGCTTCAGCTATACTTTAAATCTTGACGAGAATAAAACTCGTAAAACAGTGTTTACGGAAATATCGTAAACAACAATAACATGAAACAATGATTATGGAATGAATCATAAACTTTACTCAAAACCGAACTCTTGAAATTAATACTCATTTTGCTGTCATATCAAATTAGATATCAATACGAACTTTGATGCTCACAACATTCCATATTGAAGTCAACATCAATCATCTATACTAATACCACCTTTGATATTTAACAACAACGTAAGTATCAGCATAACTCAGGATCTGAATCAAAACCGTATTTTACCATTATTCCAAAACCGAAACAGTTGATAAATCATTTATTCTATGAATATCAAAAACGATATGATAATTTAGATTGGGATCATCCTCCGACGGACGTACTATCACATGTTGATCAGCCCGTGTGATAGCACAAGGTCATGATTCATAGAAACGTGACCCCAAAAACATGAGTACTCAAACAAAAAGGCAATATACCTGCCTGTGGTAAAAATTTGTGTCATAATATTCCATATGGCACTTAGAAATAGCCCTCCTCTGGATCGTCCGTCCCGGTCACTTACGCAATTATGATCCAATCTTAAAACCTTTTATTGAAATGGGGTCATAATAATCGACACCCGAAATAATTTTATTCCCCCAATTCTTGGGTAGGAATATTCGCAACCAAATCACTTTTCTCAAAATCGAAAACATTTATAAATCCGCTAAATGGGATAAGTAAAATCACTTAACTATTCAGAACATAGAATAGTAGATGAGTATTTGCATAACAGAATTATTTAATTCAACGATATGTAAAACATTTATCTATTACGAACTGAATAGGGAAAGCAATACTTGCATGATAAGATTTAAAATAAATATCACTTGAACGATACGTGATGATAGCGATACTTGCATAATATGATTCGAAATAAACGTCACTTGAACGATAAGTGAAGTCAGGGGTACTTGCCTTTGGGTTTTTGTAGTTAGCCACACTCGCAATGACACATCTATTCTGACCTTCTGCCTCAAAATATCACCGTCCTTCCTTTCAACACTTTACTGATATGCTGCTCCTGTGATTGCTAGAAGCTAGATACCCAATATCATTCCATCTTATTCTTTATCCAACATCTTGTCCTGATCAACTCGAACGATCCGCATCTATAATTACAAGATATAACTTTAATCGCTTAAACGATAATCACTCGACGAACTGCGCGTCAAAAGCCTATCGACTACCCATACGATAACCTACACATAAATATAACAGACAAATACAGGACTCTTGATCCATATACACATGTAATTTACATAACACGTAAACACATAACTCACGTATCACATAATTCATATCACATATGACTCGGTTCGTCAAAAGGGTCGATTCGGTATGTTTAAAACAGAAATCGGGTCAAAATATGATTTATCGATCAAAAATTGACTCAGAATGATTCGTAAAATAAGCGACCTTTCAAAACAAAAGGATTTGGGTCTCAAAAGTATTTTTAATGAAAGTGGAATATTTTTCTGAGTCTAGAGGCGTTCGTTTCGTATTAAACGGACGAACGGTTGATTTATTATGAATTTTTGAACATTTTTCGGAAATTAAACTGGTCCCCGAATCATTTAATAACTAAATAATAGGGCTCGAACACCCGAAATAATTTTATAATAATTATTGAGCCTGCAAAATAATTTAAAATAATATTTTAAAGCTCGAAACTATTTTTCGGAATTTTTAAATCAATTTTAAACAATTAAATCTAATTAAATAATCATTTAAAATTAATTAATAACTAATTAAATTAATTAATAAATTAATTGACTAATTAATTGACTAATTAAATAATTAATTATCAACTAAAATTAATTAACTAAATAATTTGGATTTATTTTTGAATTAAAAATAAATTTTCAGAATTAAAATAATAATTTTCAAAATAAAAATGAATTCTTAGAAATTAAAAATAGGATTTTTGAATTAAAATAAAACAGAAAATGCAGAAAGATTTTGTTGAAATCAAAATTTAGGGATTTTTGGATTAAACCCGGGTTTCAATCGGGTTGAAACCGGGTCTGTGGTCAGAAAACGGGTCATCCACCCAATCAAGAACACCGGCAGCAATTTGACAGAATCCGGCACGCCGGCCTGAACTCGGCAATTCCGATCAACCCCGAATTGGTTTCAATTTACTCTCTTCTCCAGCTGAACACAGGAACTCAGAATCAGAAACAAAAATTGCCGGCGACGCATAACACATTGATTCCGGCAAAACCAAACAAAAATCTGGTAAAGCGCGAAGCTTTCCGGCCAAACATCGATCCTACACGTTTCTATACCAAATTGATCGGTTAATATGTCAAAACGATGTTGGGATTCTGTATAATGTATTCATATCATCAAAATAATCCAAAAATCACTCAATAAGAAACCCCTAATTCGGGGAATAAACCTTAAATTACGATTTTACAAATTATTAATCGTTTGAAAGATTTGATGGCATAAACAGAAAGAGCATGAAAATCTGAACATTTTGGTTACTCATACTTCAAAAACGGAGATCTGCATCACCCTCAAATTTGGGTTTGATTCTCAGAACTCTTCAAGAACACCAAGAACACATATTCAAATAATTTACAGAAAATCAAACCTTAATTTCTATATGATACTGAACTCTATTTTTGAAGTATAATATACCAAATTGACCAGAAAAATATTATCTACACGATGGAAGCATCAAATCATATCAACAACATTAAGAACAAATTTTCATAATTTAATTATCAAATAATACGAATATAAATAAATAAATAAGAAAATTACCTTAATTTCTGGGCAAAAACTGATGATTGATTCAGAAAGAAGATTTCGAGAGCTTCGTTTTGATATGCTGCACGCCCGAATCGGAGTTCGATAACGCCTTCGTTCGTACGATTGATTTTCAGGAACGCATCGGTTTTCTAGGGTTTCTCTGTATTTACGGTATTTTTACTGGTTGCAAAATGAATAAACGAAATAAATGAAATAAGAAATAGGCTATTTATATTTATGGAATATTGGTTCGTTCTGGATCATTTTAGATCGTTAAATTAGTTGCTTAGCCGCTAAGTAACTACAAAATGATCCAAAAATAGATTACTTAGCCGCTAAGTAACTATAAAAACGATACAATTAAATACCAGAATTGGATAATCATCAAAACCGGGCTTTTACAAAACACTATATACGAAAATAATGTAAAAATATCCCATCTCTCGAGAATACGGGTTTTGTTGATTTATCGAAATGGTTATCGTATCGAAAATTTTGCGCCGGACCGCCGACGGGTCAAACCGTAATCCGGATCGAAAAAGTTAAAACATGAAAAATGTCCGGAATTACCAGATTAGGTTAGGAAGGAGTTTTCGGAAAAGTTTCGAGTTGTAAAAATGCAAAAACGATTGAAGTTGGACGATTGCCGGCTTTATAAAATAATTTTATAAATACTCAGAAAATAATTAATAAATCCATAAATCAATAAAAATCATATAACGATCCAAAAATTACCAGAAAATACCTTAATTATCTATATTTTATTCTGCACATATAAAAATTCAAATACTCAAATAATATCACATATAACACCCAAACATCAATTCCAATTATCAGATAATTCACTAAAATTCACATAAAAATCACATAAACAATTCCAAATAATAATAATAATAATAATATTTGAAAATATGGGATATTACAAAGAGTGCAAGATCAAGGGCCAAGATGAACATGACAAAGGAGGGTCACATCCTGGAAAATTGCATGCAGATATGTTGCACTTAAAATAGAAACAGACAAATGAACTTTTGAAGATGTGTTATTCCATTTTAGTGTAATCTTTATAAGTTGTGCATGTTCATCTATAAAATAAGTCACTGGTCCTTAGTTCAGTGTAACAAAAATGGATCTAGAAATCTTGTATTCTTTCAAGAGAAGGAGTTGAGTTCTTATTATTCAAGAACACGGATTTTTAGCACAACTAATTTGATTTAATATAAATCAAGTGAGTTTTGATAATTATGATGTGTCTTTTACATTGGAGTTATTTATCACTACAAATTTACAGATAGTTATTTAAGTTCTATAACCTAAACACAACTTGATTTTTAAGATAGTAAAAATCAAGAAAACACATTCACCCCCCCCCCCCGTATTGCATTTCATACCTGACAAGTGGTATCAGAGCAAAATCTGAAAGTAAACAGATTAGATCCTAGAAGTATGAGTGCACAGAATCTTAGCAATATCAAGTTTTCTGTCTTTGACAAAGTGAACTACACTTTATAGAAGAAAAAAATGATGTTGTTCATCAGGATGGCTCATCCACTATATCTTGAAATTCTCAAGCGTGGACCCTTCATTCATATGGTGAGGGTATCTGAAGCAACTAAAGGTGATATGGTCATTCCTAGTCACTTTGATCCTAAAGATTCATCTACATACACTGAACCAGAAAAGGAGAAAGTTTCATTTGACAGTAGCTTGCAACTCATTCTGATTGAATCTCTTGATAATGTCATGTACAACAACATTATCAACTGTGAGTCAGCCAAACAGATTTCGGAGAAGATAGAGATTTTGTGTGAGGGTACTGAGAAAGTGAGGTCAAACCAAAGAAGGATTCCGATCTCACAATATGAGGGTTTCATGGCTAAATCTAAATAAGGAATTATGAGGTTTTTAAAAGGTTCAACAAATTGATAAATGATTTGTAGCTGCATGATAAGTTCTATGAAGCTAAGATGGTCAACCTAAAATTCTTACTCACTCTTCCTGACCATTTATATCAAAATATCTATGCAATAAGAGAAGGGAAAGATCTAGGATGAATAACTTTTGAGGTTTTATGTGGTATCCTTAAGACCTATGAGTTGTAGATGATGCAGAAAAAATCATTAAAGCTGAGTCAAGGACATGTTGTAGATGTGCAAAGTGCCTTGATAGCTAATGATCAGAAAATAACTAAAGATGAAACTTAATCCCAGACTCAAATTATACAACCTGTTGAGCAAAAGAACAAGGAACCTCAAAAGTAAGTCATTCTAGAGTTGGAGAGGATGGGTATTATACTCTTGATGAATTGGATAAAATAGATCGGTCTATGGCCTACCTGGCAAGGATGTTTTCAATCATAAGAGTCAAAAAGCCTAGGTACTTGAAGGGTAAAGGTCAAACATCCTATAACAATAACTGTAAAGGAAAAACTCAGACAAATGCAACTGAAAAAGGTGGCAATAAATTAGGATCTGTGGACAGAACTAAGATTAGATGTTATAATTGTGATGAGCTTAATCACTCTGCCACAGAATGCAGAAAGCCAAAGAAGGTGAAGAAATATAAGGCATACTTGGAGCTTGAGGCTAAGTATGAAGTGTTGGATTTTAATCGCAGCGGGGGCATGGCAAAACACTTTTACACATATAAAATCCAAATAAAAGCATACAGATCATGAATAAAAATTCGAGGGATCGAATCTAACCTTTAAAATAATTCGGAGACAACGATCAGAGATCCTTAGCAGTTGCTCCTCAAGTGTGAAGCACTCCACCGGTATCCACCAAGAAAACGATGTTAAGGAGGAGGAAGGAGGTGGAGAGAATTGGGTTTTCCAAACTTTTTGGGTTTTTGTGGTTCAAATAAAATTAGGGTCTATAATAGTGTATTTATAGGCAAAATTTTCAGCTGAAATTTTTCCATAAATATTATTATTATTATCCCATTTATTATTCTCATTAATAATTAAAACACCTTTTAATCATTAATCCTTTTTCTAAACACTTTAGAAATAATTCTCTCTCTTGATTTAATTTCCAAAAATTAAATCCTTTAATTAATAATATTAAGAACTTTTCTTAATTAATTTATAATCAATTAAATCTCATTTAATCAATTATTAAATTTGCCAATTAATTATTTATTTCATAAATAAATAATTATTAGCCATTATTAATTAATTCCTCCACCATTAAATCATTCTCTTTTTATGGTGTGACCCTGTAGGTTCAATATTAAGCCGGTAGTAGAAATAAATAAAAATAAAACTATTTTATCATTATTTATATAAATTCTCTAATTTATTAAATATGATTAATTAATTAATCACATTTATTCTACATCGTGAGGGATACTTCTCAGCATATCGCGACTATCCGGATAATATGAATTCACTGCTTAGAATACCAAGAACCTATTCAGTGAATAGTTACCGTATAATAAACTCCTTCTACCCTACAATGTCCCGATTAAATACAAGGCATGGATCTCGTGTCAAGCATATCTAATGTAATCACTTGCTTACCATTTACTATGCGTAGTTCTATGCAAATTAGAAACTCTTTTCTAATTTCATTCACTCTGGCCAGAGATTCCTGAACTAGCATAAGTGGATCAGCCTTGAACATTCGCTTCCTTCACTGGAAGGGGTAGATCCTTTATTGATCATACACTATCTTCGTGTACAAATTCCTATACCCAGAAGAGCCCTAATAATTGTCCCTAGAGACTAAGAACTAAACCAAAGCATAGTTCAGTATACACAAGATGACTATGATGACCTCAAGTCTAAGGATACTTGTACAACTATCACTATATGAACAACTGCTGACACGTGAGTGAACTCCATCAGTTGTTCAGCTGTGCGGGTCATGTTCAGTGAACTTATTCTATAATAAGCACCTACATACTAGCTATAGTGTCACCACACAAATGTCTATGAGAACAGACATCCTTTATAATGAAGCAAGCATAGTATGTACCGATCTTTGCGGATTATTAATTACCAGTTAGTAATCCTATGACCAGGAACTATTTAAGTTTAGAGTTATCATCTTTTTAGGTCTCACTATTATGATCTCATCATAATCCATAAAAAGATTTACTCTAAACTATGGTATATCTTATTTAAACACTTAAATAGATAAAGCCCGTAATAAAAACAAAACAAGTCTTTTATTAATATCAATGAAATCAAAATAGATTACATAAAAGTTATTCCTAAATCCTTATACATGATTGGACTTAGGACATATTCCTTTCAATCTCCCACTTGTACTAAAGTCAATCACTCTGGTATCTAATACCCATCTTGTCTTTATGACGATCAAAGTGACTTTCATAAAGTAGCTTTGTGAGTGGGTCTGCTATGTTGTTATGTGTGTCAACTCTAATTCAATACAATACAAGAAATGTTACCGCGCTCCCACTAACCCTTTTGTAGATGCATGGTTCCTCTGCATTTTTGATTAAATCAAACTCTTTGATTGTCTCATCAAAACGAATGTTCCATCTTTCGAGAAGCTTGCTTTAAACCACATATGGTTCGCAGTAGCTTACACACTAGGCTTTCATTTCCCTTGGAAAGAAAACCATCTGGCTATATGCCAGATCTCATAGTCGTAGTAAGCAGCAATCGCAAGCAAAATCCGAACTGATTTTAACTGGGCTATAGGTAAAAAGTTTCATCAAAGTCAATCAATTGCCTTTGTTTGAATCCTTTTTCCAAAAGCCTGGCCTTAAAGGTCTCCACCTGGCCATCAGCTATAATCTATCTTTTGTATACCGTATACATAGATTCCATTCCGGATTTCATGGCACTATGCCATTTCTCTGAGTCAACACTACTCATAGCCTCATTATAGGTCACAGGGTCGTCATCATTAATGATCGACAACTCATTGTCATTCTCAATGACAAGGCCATATTACCTCTCAGGTTGGCGAGACCCTCTCCCTGACCTATGAATGGGCTGTTCCACAAAAGGTTGTTCAGTCAGAATAGGTGTTTCCACTCGATCTGTAGTAGTTTGTGCTTCTTGAACTTCATCAAGTTCAATTTTGCTCCCACTGTTTCCTTCAAGGATAAACTCCTTTTCCAAGAAGGTAGCATGTCTGGAGACAAACACCCGATGATCGGTGAAAAGTAATACCCTAAAGTCTCTTTAGGATATCCCACAAAACTACATTTTCCGGATCGATATTCCAGCTTATCTGGGTCAACTTTCTTGACATAAGCTGGACATCCCCAAATCTTAACGTGTTTAAGACTCGGTTTCCTTTCTTTCCATATCTCATACGAAGTTTGAGGAACAGATTTTGGAAGGCACCTTATTCAGTAAATATGCTGAGGTTTCCAATACATAACCCCATAGGAATACTGGAAGATTTGCATAGCTCATCATGGACCGAACTATGTCTAACAAAGTTCAATTTCTCCTTTCAGATACCAATCTGGAGGCGTCCACTGGGAGACTATACAATTTACTTTGAGATAATCTAGAAACACTACATTCAAGTATTCACCACCTCGATCTAATCGAAGAATTATAATACTATGTTTGGTTTGTTTCTCTACTTCATACTTATACTCTTTAAACTTTTCAAAGGGCTTCAGACTTCTGTTTCATCAAACACATATCCGAATCTAGATCTATCATCTATGAAAGTAATGAAGTATGAAAATCCACCCATGGTTTGCTTAGACATTGGTCCACATACATCTGTGTGTACCATTCCTAGCAAATTTGCAGTCCTCTCTCCATGTCTACTAAATGGAGACTGCAGTGCCACTATGAAGTGAGATTTTCATCATCCCTTTTCTTTTATTAGTTTGTTCAATCTGAAGTAAATTATGTCACATTTATACAGACCATTATTTAAAGTACCACGTCCATAAAGAATATTATCTCTAAGAATAGAACATTCATTATTCTCAATAATAAATGAAAATCCAGCCAAGTCTAACATGGGAATAATATTCCTCACAATCGAGGGAACAAAATAACAATTATTTAAAACAATAGTCTTGCCCGTAGGCATATGTAAATGAAATGATTCTACATCTTCAGCAGCAACTCTTGCTCCATTTCCCATCAGTAGAATCACCTCCTCTTCCTCAAGAGTCCTACTTCTCCTTGGTCCCTGCAACAAATTGCAGATTTGAGAACCACAGGCGGTATCTAATACCCAAGTAGAAATTTGATTTAATGACATATTTACTTCTATCATGAACATACCTGAATCAGAAGCGGTAGTCTCACTACCCTTCTTCTTCTTCAATTCTGCAAGGTAAACCTTGCAGTTCCTCTTCCAGTGCCCCACCTTGTTACAGTGAAAGCAAACAACTTTGCTCTTGGGGTCTTCAGCTTTTGGTGGAACCGGCGTTTTCTCACCTAGTTTCTTCTTCTTGGAAGGGTTCCTCTTTCTTTTCTTAGGATTGGAACCTTCACCAATTAGAAGAACATAACTCTTCTTAGGGGGGAAATTTGATTCCGCAGTCTTCAACATGTTGTGGAGTTCAGGCAGGATGACATCCAACTTATTCATGTGAAAGTTCATAACAAACTGCGAGAACGAATTCGGAAGCGATTGCAAGACCAGGTCTTAGCTCAGCTCCCCATCCATGACAAAACCAAGTTGTCCAAGACGTTCAATCAAATTGATCATCTTAAGTACATGGTCATTCACAGATGATCCCTCAGACATCCTACAACCGAACAGCTCCTTCGATATCTCATATCGAGCTGTCCTCCCCGCCACATCATACAACTCTTGTAGATGCACGAGGATAGTGTGAGCTCCATATGCTCATGTTGCTTCTGTAGCTCAATGTTCATGGAAGCTAGCATGATGCATTGAGCAACATTCGCATCATCTATCCACTTACGATACACAACATGTTCATCATTATGTGCATCACTAGCAGGTTCAGTAGGCTTAGGTGAGTCAATCACATATTCCAGCTTCTCAATCCTGAGAACAATTCTCAAGTTTCGAAGCCAGTCAGCATAATTAGGACCAGCCAATTTGTGAGCATCCAGTATGCTCCTGAGTGATAGTGCAGAAGACATAACGTACAAAGTAAATCTGTAAATGATAAACACATAACAACACTTAGCAAATATTCGATTTCATTTCAAAACACTATATGAATCGGGTCTTTATTCATAAGTGGCTCCCACTAGTTTTCCTAATTTATTCAACCCCCTACATGAAAAATTAAGCATTCATAATGCTAGTGGGAATAGGGATCCTACATTCCATTACACAACCCCGGCTGTGGCACGAAACGCCATGTAATGTTCAATAGGCAGACAACTCTTGTCAATTACATCTAATGTTATTCCCTAATCAAACTTTAGCCTCTTGAATAATTGAGTCACGGCTGTGGTATGACAAACTCAATATTCTAAGTCAAGTCTAACCCAACATTACGTACAATTGAATCAGTCCCCAAAGGCCCACGGCTGTGGCACGTAACGACCTTTAGATTCTTATTCAATGTACACATCTCTATGTAATAGACAAGTATTTCTTATTTCGAAATAAAAGCCCTCGGCTGTGGCACGAAACGATAATGATTCAAAAATAAGAACTACTTTCTATCATGTTGGAAGGCTATGACCGACACAAGCCCGTTGTGTCATTGGCCAATTACTACTTGATATTATTTAATTTTAGAGGGATTATATTACGTTACAATCATAATCATATTATAAAGAAATTCTTCCTTTTAAATTAAATATTTCAAATCAATAATCAATAATCAGATGATTCCCAGATCGGGTGGAGCATTGTCAAGAGGCGTCACTTAATAACCCTTTCTTACAGATAGAAATCTGTTGTTGACAGAATCATCCTTTCTCTCATATCAAAAATTCATATTCAATTACGTGTTTCACAAACACAAGAATCTCATGATTGTATTCATAATATTATTCTTAAGGTTATGAAACAATTTCACTATACTACTTATGTTTATTTAAGTTCACCTAAATCTATCATCGCATGATAAACTAAGCATATATCACATATATCAACATGAATAAACATCAAGATAGGCATGTTACATCATCTAGCACATTAGAACAAGCAATATACATCTCTATGTATCACAAGAAGCATTTAAAATCAATTCAAACGATCAAAAACAGCTTTAAAATACTTCATGGAATATAAACAGTTCAAAACTTTTATATAAACTAAAATTGATCACTCCATTAGATCCGTCTCGTAAAAACGAATCCAACGGTATACTGCACGCCCAAAACGGAGTTACGAAACTCCCAGAAAATCAATTTTAAAATCAACAGACGGGCTGTAACGCATTACAGGAACGCGTTACAAGCCCTATAACGCATTCCGGTGATGCGTTACACACCTTTTAAGCCATTTAAGGGTGTAACGCATTCCGTGAATGCGTCACAGGTGTGTAACGCATTCCCAGAATGCGTGACACCCCTATTATTTTTTTTTGTTTTTCTGCAGCAGCCGTCACTTCTTCCTCGATCTGCGTGCCGTCGTACTGACAGTCCTTCTCCGTGCCAACAGCATCAACAGACAACATACAGATGTTGTACAGATATATATACATACTTATAAACAATTTATATATATATATATGATTTATTTAATTACGAATTTTAATTACAATAACTTCAAAAATTCATAATAAAAAATCTATACATCATAAAATTATGAAAAAAATACCCAGACGATCTACAACACTTGTAGAACCCAGATCAACATTCAAAATTATTATGAGAAACGATTTCTCATCAGACAAAATTAATCCATGATATAACTTGTAAAAATCATAATTAATTCATACAAGCACATAAAATTCTGAAATTTTTACCACAGATCTATATGCATACAACCAGGCTCTGATACCATTGTTGGATTTTAATCGCAGCGGGGGCATGGCAAAACACTTTTACACATATAAAATCCAAATAAAAGCATATAGATCATGAATAAAAATTCGAGGGATCGAATCTAACCTTTAAAATAATTCGGAGACAACGATCAGAGATCCTTAGCAGTTGCTCCTCAAGTGTGAAGCACTCCACCGGTATCCACCAAGAAAACGATGTTAAGGAGGAGGAAGGAGGTGGAGAGAATTGGGTTTTCCAAACTTTTTGGGTTTTTGTGGTTCAAATAAAATTAGGGTCTATAATAGTGTATTTATAGGCAAAATTTTCAGCTGAAATTTTCCCATAAATATTATTATTAGTATCCCATTTATTATTCTCATTAATAATTAAAACACCTTTTAATCATTAATCCTTTTTCTAAACACTTTAGAAATAATTCTCTCTCTTGATTTAATTTCCAAAAATTAAATCCTTTAATTAATAATATTAAGAACTTTTCTTAATTAATTTATAATCAATTAAATCTCATTTAATCAATTATTAAATTTGCCAATTAATTATTTATTTCATAAATAAATAATTATTAGCCATTATTAATTAATTCCTCCACCATTAAATCATTCTCTTTTTATGGTGTGACCCTGTAGGTTCAATATTAAGCCGGTAGTAGAAATAAATAATAATAAAACTATTTTATCATTATTTATATAAATTCTCTAATTTATTAAATATGATTAATTAATTAATCACATTTATTCTACATCGTGAGGGATACTTCTCAGCATATCGCGACTATCCGGATAATATGAATTCACTGCTTAGAATACCAAGAACCTATTCAGTGAATAGTTACCGTACAATAAACTCCTTCTACCCTACAATGTCCCGATTAAATACAAGGCATGGATCTCGTGTCAAGTCTATCTAATTTAATCACTTGCTTACCATTTACTATGCGTAGTTCTATACAAATTAGAAACTCATTTCTAATTTCATTCACTCTGGCCAGAGATTCCTGAACTAGCATAAGTGGATCAGCCTTGAACATTCGCTTCCTTCACTGGAAGGGGTAGATCCTTTATTGATCATACACTATCTTCGTGTACAAATTCCTATACCCAGAAGAGCCCTAATAATTGTCCCTAGAGACTAAAAACTAAACCAAAGCATAGTTCAGTGTACACAAGATGACTATGATGACCTCAAGTCTAAGGATACTTGTACAACTATCACTATGTGAATAACTGCTGACACGTGAGTGAACTCCATCAGTTGTTCAGCTGTGCGAGTCATGTTCAGTGAACTTATTCTATAATAAGCACCTACATACTAGCTATAGTGTCACCACACAAATGTCTATGAGAATAGACATCCTTCATAATGAAGCAAGCATAGTATGTACCGATCTTTGCGGATTATTAATTACCAGTTAGTAATCCTATGACCAGGAACTATTTAAGTTTAGAGTTATCATCATTTTAGGTCTCACTATTATGATCTCATCATAATCCATAAAAAGCTTTACTCTAAACTATGGTATATCTTATTTAAACACTTAAATAGATAAAGCCCGTAATAAAAATAAAACAAGTCTTTTATTAATATCAATGAAATCAAAACAGATTACATAAAAGTTATTCCTAAATCCTTATACATGATTGGACTTAGGACATATTCCTTTCATGAAGCACTTCTGAAGAAGCAACAAGGAAAAGCTTTTATTGCTGATGAAAATAGTTGGGATGACACAGATGAAGAAGATGATGGTGAAAAATATGGAAACTATGCTCCCATGGCCTTGGAGGAAGGAGAATCATCTGCATCACAATTTGAGGTACATATCCTAACCACCATTGATTTGAATGCTTCACAATATATTGACTGAAAGACCTTCAGGTACATATGTTGACTGAAAGACCTCCACCTATTTTTTGTTTTCAACTAACATGGTTTCTGACTGCTCTTTCCCATCGTTAAGCTCTTGATGTTGAGATTGTTAAAAACATGAATATTTAGAGTTCGTTGGTGAAATTCCAAGATATACTCCTTCATTAATTCATGAATAATTGGGAGGTTTCACCAAGAGCTGATTGACATCGAAGCAAATAGAATCTAAATTAGAAGGACAGTTGACATATGTATGAGCACCGCAACAACAAATATACGAAACATTGTCAGCTTGGCTTCGTGGTGGAATCACTGGTTTCCAGATAGGTTGATTCATTTTCTTTCATAAATCCTTAATCATCTCGTACATAGAAGTTATTCTTTCCTGCAAGAAAATAATTTTGCGGTCTCGAGCAGCACACTCTTCATCATACAACATATCCATATCATATAAAGAATACATAACTCTTTGTTGTTGAACCTGATAAACAATAAGAGTTAGTCCCTTTAAGCACACTAAATCAAACCAAATTGTAAGACAATTAACTTTACAATAAACACTAAAATAATCCCAGACAGCGGCGCTAATAACTTGTTTGCGATTGTGTACACTTGCACAACAGTATTTTACGCAACATGCTGCAGGCATTAGGCTGCTTATATTGGCTTTGTAACAAATAGTTATTTAATTGAACTACTTGTATCTCATGTGTTAGGATGCATATATTATCTTTGTAACAAATATTTATTCAATCAAACTATTTGTGTCGCAGGCGTTGGGCTGCATACATGTGCTTTGTAAGTTATTCTATCGAGGGGTTAAGCCCGAGCCATAAGCGATGTTGGCATTTCATGAGAGTTATCAACACATGGGTTAGCATAAAAAAGGAACTTATAGATTCACATAGACATACTTGCTTTTAATTACAAACTTTAAAAGATACTTAAAATACGAAACGAACACTTACTGGTAAAAATGGTTGAGATGAGTGGCATGTCAGGTGTTGGGCAGAGGTTCTCCTACCAGCTGAGTAAGTTGATAGGTGCCCAGTCGAGTGGCTCGATTCATGATGTAAGGCCCTTCCCATGAGGGATCTAACTTTTTGTTTTTAGCATGGGCTGAGATAGAGGCATCTCTAAGGACTTGATCTCCAACTTGGAACTTTCGGGGATAAGTCTTTTCGAAGTAAAGAATGGTCTTTTATTTGTATCTAAACATACGGATGAGTGCATTTTCCTTTATTTCTTTGAGAAAATCTAGGCTAGTTCGCAGGCCTTGTTGATTTAGTCGAGATTCGTAACTCTAAACTCGGGAGGAGGGTTCTCCAATTTCCACATGTATGAGAGCTTCAGTACCATAAGTTAGCCGAAAACGGTTTTCCTTGGTAGGTTTACGGGTGTCAGTTTGGTAAGCCCAAAGTATGTTGGGATACTCTTCTACACAGAGTGTTTTCTAGTCTTGTACATTCTTTCTTAGGCTCTGAAGAAGACTCCGATTAGTTACCTCAACTTGGTCATTGGACTACGGATAGACGGCAGATGACATGCGGTGCTTTATACCGTAAGCTGTTAAATACTCTTCAAAATCGGCCTCAACAAACTGTCTTCCATTGTCAGTGATTGGATCAATATATTCGTGAAAGAATTTTCTACGAACCAGAGAAGTGGTGTGAGCAACAGCTTTGGCTTCAACCCATTTGGTCATGTTGTCCACAACTACTAACAAGAACCGATATTTTCCCTTGGCTATAGGGAATGGTCCCATGATATCCATTCCTCAAGTGTTGAAGGGAATGGGGGAGAGAATTGTTGTAGGGAGGAATGAAGGAAATCTAGGAACTGAAGCGTGAAATTGGCAATTGGCATAAGTTTTAACGTAGGCCAAACAGTCTTTTCACAGAGTAGGCCAGTAATAGCATTATCTTATAATTTTGTGTGCCAGAGTTTCCCCTGAAGAGTGCTCCAACATATTCCTTCTTATACTTCTAGTATACAATAATACGCTTCGGCACAATCAAGGCATTTGAGAAGAGGAGATAGGAAAGATCTGCGATACAAGGTCTCATCAATGATTGTATAATGAGTTGCCTTAGAGCATAGAGTTTGAGCCGATCTTTTTTTCTAGGGGAGTGATGCCTTCTTGTAAATAGAGATAAATGGGAGCCATCCAGTTAGGGTCGTAGAAGAGTGTTAGAACTTCTGTGGGGACTTCCGAAAGGGAGGTCACCGAAGGAGATGTCAACAGTATCTTGTATAAACTAGCTGAAGGAGAGAGGTCTTCATCTGATTTCAATCTCGCTAACGTATCGGCTCTGTGATTTTCTCCCAGTAAGATTCCTTCCAGGGTAGGAATCTTGAACTCTAGAAGCCTGCTACGAGTTTCTTCCAATTATTTTGTCACTAAAGGTGATTTGACAGCAAAACCTCTGAGTACTTGATTTATAATGAGCTGAAAGTCACTGTGGCTTTCAGATATTGAACTTGTAGGGCTTAGTCCAGACAAAGGCCGGCCAAAAGGGCCTCATATTCAGAGCAATTATTGGTGGCAGGAAACGTGATGGATTGCTGAATTTTGAATCCTTCGGGACTTATAAATAGGACTCCTACTCCACTGATATCGGTTGTAGAGGACCCATCAACAAATAAAAACCAAGGATGAGGTAAATATTTCAATCCAGGGGAATTTTTTGAAGGGGCTTCGACTCTGACGTCAAGGAGTATTCAACTAGAAAGTCGCTAAAGCCTGTCTTTTAATAGACTGGAAAGGAAGATAGGTGATGTTGAACTGGCTGAGCTCTATGGCCCAATTTCCTAGTCTTCCGGAAAGATCAGGCTTATGAAGGATTTTCCGTAGAGGATGATTGGTGTTTACTCAGATATCATGTCCTTGGAAGTAGGGGCGAAGTTTCCTCCTAATAATGAGAAGGGAATAAGCCATTTTCTCTATGGTAGGATATTTGGTTTCGGAATCCCATAAAATGTGGTTAACGTAATATATAGGGAATTATTTATCCTCTTCTTCCCGTATCAAACATGAACTTTCGGCTCCATAAGCCACATTCAGATACGGATAGAAAGGCTCACCTAGGAGAGGCCGAGAGAGGAAGGGGGAGAGGATAGATTTATGAAATCGAAAGCTTCTTCACATTATTGAACTTCTTTTGATATATTTATTCCCCTTAGAGAATCGAAGAATGGAATGTTTCTTTCGGCCAGTTTGGAGATGAACCTTCCCAAGAAGGTCAAGCACCCATTCAAAGCCTGAATCAGTTTGGGTGTTGTAGGTGGGGGCATATCTAAGATTGTTCGAGTTTTTTCATGATTTGCTTTTATGCCTCGTCCAATGATCATGTGGTCCATGAATTTTCCACTTGACACTCCAAACGTACATTTGGAGGGATTGAGGCGAAGGCCGTGGCTTCAGATGGTTTCAAACATCTCTCTTAATTCTGGATATGATCTTTTCTTTCTTTTGACTTTACAATCATATCATCTACATAAACTTCCAAATTTCTTCCAATTTGAGCGGTGAATATTTTATTCATGGTACGTTGATAGGTAGTTCCAACATTCATTAGCCCCAACATTCATTAGCCCCATCGAAAGAACCCTATAAGCGTATACAGCCATGTGAGTGATGAAGGTCATCTTGACTTGGTCTTTCGAGGTCAGTTTGATTTTATTGTTCCCCAAAAAAGTATTTAGAAAACTGAAAAGAATGTTCCCTGCGGTTGCATCCAGTAACTGATCTATGGTGGGGAGAGAATAGTGATCTACTGGATTTCTTGACCAATACTATGTTGGATATCCATTCATGGAATTGAATTTTATAGATAAAATTAGCTTTAAGCAGTTTATCAATCTCCTCATCAATAACTCGTTATCTCTCAAGGCAATATTTCTCCTTTTTTGCTTTATCACGATTTTGATAGGATTAATATGGAGTTTATGGATAACGATGGACTCGTTGAGACCATACATGTCTTCAGATTTCCAAGCAAATATGTCTGAAAAATCCCATAAATCTTTCTAGTGAGCCAAGATCCATATTTCGTCATGTTCTAAGTCAACCACTGGTATCCTTAAAACATGATTATTTAGGTAGACAACAGTTGTCAATTATATCATATATAATTCTTGGATAATTTGGCGAACAACAATTGATCTTATCTATCTAATAGATTTTTAACCAAACTCTATGCTTCTAAGTTCATAATAGTTGAATATAACCGTTTATATTCACCTTATTATGATGACTCAGTTAAGTTAGACCCAATGATACAACGTTCGAATATAACCGTTTATATTCGTCGCATTTCACCATGATAGATAGGAGTCCCCTGCCACTGACAACCCTTCCCCTTATCGATCTAGGATTTAATGAGTGTTCATTCATTGGAAAGCATCTGATTAAAACTTAATATTTTTACTTAGGGATTTTTAATTTAGAACGATCATGATCCCATCATAAAGAGATTCCAAATTTTTCCTTGAATAAAATACTTTAAATCAATACTCGTCAATGGTTTGATTTCCAGGTAGTGGAGGAGTCACATCGGTCTCGCTTAAAACCCACAGCCTTACAAGTTCTATGAACCCGTTGTTGACAAAATCGCCCCATGTCAGAAATAAAGAAAATTCGTATTTTATTCCGTGTTTCATAAACACGAGAATCTCATGATCATTTGTTAATTTTAAATCTTGAGTCGTTACAGATTTTATCTTGTTTAAAGGCATGGCATGGGTGATGTATCTAATACATACATGCATCATTAATCTAATTAAAACATGCATTTTCTACTCTACACATACTATTTATACATCATATGAAAAGTATGTAAAGTAAACGTGCAATAGTTATGGCCCAATCCTATGTGATCTTTTCAGGCTAATGAAAAGATCAAGGTCAATCTATGGTGTAAAAATAACTATTACATATGTCTTCTCTATTGCTTCCATTGTCTCTTTGGCCTCCATAGGATGCCTCCTCTTTCCCTTGTCCTTCTTGGATGTTACATTAAGAATTATACTAATGAACTTACAAAAGAACTCGAGTTACATTCGAGATAAAACAACTACAAATAGAAAATGACATGCAAGTCGTATTTATTACAAACCAAAAGAATAAACCATTACAACTAAGGTCTTAAGGCCATAACTATGCACCATGCTCAAGTAACCATTAAAGAACATGATAGATCATATAAAGATGACATACTATGTATCACTTATCATGATCCAATCAAGAATAATAAATAAGTAAAGCATATGTCATAAGCACAAATTAAAAACGAAACCCTAAGCACGCGGATCGACCTCCGCGGTGAGCTCGCTGGGGGGGTTCGGGGGGGGCAGCGAGCCCCCCGATGGCGGAAATTTTTGCAAAATCAAGTATCAGAATACTAGAAAAACATGTATCAGAATACTATTCCAGAAGCATGTATCAGTATACACACGATCCATATCCCAGTTACCAAAAACGTGTATCAGTATACATATTTTAAGAGATCGCATACATATGAGTTATGGCAGATCTTAAACATACGAGTATCATCATATAGATCATTAACAGATTCATCATATCATTCATATAACATAACTGTTATCATGGCAGACTCATATAACATAACTGTTATCATGGCAGACTCATCACACATGCATACTTGTAAAAATACAGTAAACACGTAACCAAATCAGCCCCTTATACACGTAGCTCTGATGCCATTGTTGGGTTCCGAAGGCATAAAATGCAGCGGATAAACATAAATAAAACAAAAATTTTGAAACCCAAAAACAGGATCCATGTATAATTATGGGCAGATTATGGAGATAACGAATCATACCTTTCAAGAGATTAACTTTCACGAACTCAACGGAGATCCTAGCTATCACGCTTTGTGTCTACCTCTCGGAGAAACACCTCTATGGTATCCACACGAGCACCTTCAAGAACGTCTCACGAACTTGACTACGGAATGGATGTACTAGCCTCCTTCTTGACGATCTGAATTGCCTCTGCCTCTCTTTGCTGCTAGGGTTTTCTTAAAAAAACGTACAAGCCTCTTTAACCTCTCATTATCTATTTATAATGACTGATTAAAAAGGCCCATAATAGCAAAGCCCAACCCTAGTAGGTATTGGATTAAATAATAAAAACGAATTTCTATTATTTAATTAATAACTAAGTCATACTTAATTATTATGGGCAAAAACATTCCTTTTAATTCGAATTTATATTATCTCAATTAAGTCTTACTTAATTATAATAAAATTCAAATAATCATCAATTAATTTAAATCCATAATTTAAATTAACTATTCCATTAAGTGCTCTATTTGTGCGACCCTATAGGCTATTATTTAATTGGCAATAATTTTATTCTCTAATAAAATTATAAACAATGAGCGGTATCTAGTAATACATCATTGTTACCCAATTAAACAATAATTAAATCGTGATTAGATAAAACCTTTCGTGATTAATGTTTTTCGTGTAATATAATCCCTTTAACCATACATATTATAGATTAAACTCGAGGCATGTATTTAGTCATCCTCTTCAACATTTAATCCGGGTTTACTTGATCCATGAGTAGATTATCGAGACAAATCATTATTTGAGCATGGCCATGCTTTTATAATCTCACTCAATCAAGAGGCCAATAATATCTCTCCTAATTATAGGAGGGTTAAATCCTTTATCTATCATTCATATTTCTCATACGACTCATGATATACCCGATGTCCACTTTTATCATCACCCGATCAAAAGTAACTTTTAATGTAGTCAAAGTATATTAATCCTCGTATAGAAATATAATGATTTCAAGTCAAAGGATCGTTACACCATTATCACTGTGAGTCTTTCTTATGACTTTATTAAACATGAAGAATCTCACTGTGGGTCTGTCCAGTACCATGTACTCTCACATGTACCTATGTATTGACTTTAGTATCCCCATACTTATAACCAATGAGATGTGGTTATCTTGTCAAACAACATACTAGTCTATCTATGTATTATTATTGTCCTATATAATAATACTCGACTAGGGACCTTTAAGAATATGATATATTATATAATCTCAAGTTCAAGTCATGTACTTAAACTATACAATTTGTATCATGATTCTAAGGACATTTATTATGCTAACAAAATATCACAGTAATTAAGGTCATAATAAATACATTTATTGAATGATCAACTGACATAAAGATAAAAGAATAATGTATTGCCTCTAGGGCACCTACACTAACAGGTTGACCGATGATGGCATTGCAGGGGGAAGCAATGTCGATGATGTAGTATTTGACCACTACTGTTATATCTTGCGGGGAAGTCCCGAAAGTGGTGGAAATGTTAATGGTGCCTTGAACTGAAACAACTTGATTTCTAAACCCATAGAAAGGGCCTTGAACATCTTCAAATTTCATCTCTTCAAAAGGGTCTTTTAAGATCATTCTTCTCAAGGCATGCCAAAAGATAATATCTAGAGCGGATCCATTATCTATTAAGACTTTCCTGACATCCTGATTGGCTATGTCAAGAGTGACCGTGAGTGACCCATTTTGGCAAACATATCCGGTCGGATAATCAGCATCAAAGAAGGAGACAGAGGTGCCTGTAAGACAGAAGGATTAAAGAGGGGCGTCTAGTTTCATCACCTTTGCTTCCTCCTATAATCATATCAACTACATGCATGGGTTGAGGGTTTCTCATGTGGGGCTCTGGTTGAGGGATATTTTGTCTGTCTCGAGGAGGGAGATAATCGTTTAGCAACTCTTTTTTTACCAACCTTTCTAAGAAATACTTTAGAGAGGTACATTCATCTATATTATACCCTATGTCAGTGTGATAATCGTGGAAACATGTTTTGTCCCTCTTTTCGGTAGGGGTTCTCATAGGGTTTGGGGGTTGAAAGAACTCTTTAGTTCTTATTTGTTGTAGCACATGGGAAGGATTTTGGGTTAGAAGAGTAAAGTTGGGCTCTTCTCGAATTTGTCTTGGGGGAGCCCTATGATCTGTAGGGAAATTCATCTGGCCTCTACCTCTGAAATCTTCTGTTCCATCTACCTGCATCGCTCTTCTACCAGACGAGGAAGATTCTCCTCGAGCGAAAGGGTAATAAGCTCGGACTCTTTCGTCAGTAGCTATGTAGGCAGAGGCTATGCTTTAGGCTTCAAAAAGATCTGCAGGTTCAATGTTACATAGATCTTTGCAATAATCTCGGCTTTCCTGGTAATTCATTTTACGAATGAAGGAGTCAACATCACTGATTTGTTTCTACTCCTTGACCTTCACGGTTGCGGACTTGAATTTTTCAATATAATCCCTTAAGGTTTCTCCCTGCTCTTGTTTGATATTTTCCAAGGAAATGGTATGAACAACATGAGGAGTGTTAACTCGAAACTTGGATAGGAATAACATCTTAATCTCTTCCCAAGAGCTGATAGACCTAGGGGCAAGCTAGAAAAACAAGTTCTAGCATAAGCGTTGAAAGTCGATGTAAACAATTGGCACTTGGTGATGTCATTGTACCTGTGACATATCATAGATTCCTAACTTAAGTGATCATTAGGTACAGGGGTACCGTAAAATGATTCGAGGCCAGTAATCTTCACTCCAAGATTAATGGGGGTGGCCTCCAAAGCTTCCATGAAGGGAGATCCTCCTACGACCATATCCGTAGTTGATCTCGGGTATAATCATTTTAGTCTAGCGAGGCGAGTCATCATGTCTTCTTGGCCTCCAAAAGAGGTTATAATACGATGGACCCTTCTAGGCTGATAAGGGTATCTCCTTCGGGAAGGTGTTGTAGCCTATACCTAGATCCCTTTTCTCCGTAAGATGTAACATATCCAGATGATTCTGAAGATAAAGACCTTCGAGCTCTCCGAGGGGGGCGTTCCCCATAACGGAAAATGATATAGTTAATATGAACCTTGACAGTGTTCATCTTGTGACCCTGAATAAGAGCGTTCACGTGAAGTAGATCGTGAGGAATGGGCCATATAGGATCCTGACACTATTTCTGGATAATAAGGAGGATGATTGGCCCCTTGTTGGTTGGCGGCCATCTGGGCTGTTAAATAATCCATTTGTTCTTACATATAATTTTGTTGGTCTCTTAAGTTGAATAACATGCTATGTGTGGGTGAATGACTAGGGATCCTAGAAAAATTCCCATAAGAGTGAGATTCGTTGTATGATCCGTCGTTCATCTTTTCAGATAGTTGAAATAAGAAAGAGGGTGTCGTTGTAGGGTGGTGGTGAGTATTCATCGTCGATTTCCCGGCGGCGGCACCAAATCTGATGGTTGTAATTTTGGTTTTGAGTTCCAGTTTGTAGAGATTGGTCTTAATTTTTTGTTGTGAGATTGTTTTCTTTATTATCCTCTTTCCTCATCTTTTATCATCCTTATTAATAAAGTGTCTTAGTATCCTAGTGACTGGTGAGGATAATGGGGATATATGAGAGGCAAGGAAGGGTGAGAAAAATGACGGGGTGCATAAATAAAGGACAAGTATAAAGTGAGATAATGAATAAGATCATGCCCACGATTGTTATAGACCTTTAATCCCTACATAGGATGCCCGAGGATATTGTAAGGAAAGGGCGTAGGAAAGAGGCGTAAGGTTTGTCTCGTGGAGGTCTATTTAAGGGAGAGGCTTCATCGACATCTGATATTATAAAGCGATGAGATCCATTTCATAAAGGAGAGAATAATAGCATAGCTTAAAATATATATCATCTCTATTCAGTACGTTAATTGACCAGATGGGTGCCTTCTAGTTATTATATATATTCCCCTGGGTCGCTTTTATACTCTTATTTATAAAAAAACATGCATTATTAAAGAATATTTGTTGGATAAGTATCTATTATGAATATTTCTAATTATTATCTTACAAATGAGATTTAATTAAGTTTTAAAAAACCAAAATTTAATATAAGAATAGTTCTGAAAAATTATCTTTGAATTTGTATTGAAAATAAAAATGTAAATATATTAACGAGAAAATTTATTTTCAAAATGTACATATAAATTGGAAAAAAGGAGTGGTTGCTGAGTACATAATCAAGAACGCCGTGTCATATTAGAACTGGTATTAACTTCCGCTTTATTGAACTTTTTCTCTCCTCTATGTGAGAGTTTTTGAATTTGTCTCTCCTCTTTTTGTGAAAAGATTGTGTGGGTTTATTATTACTATTATCAATGGATGATGTAGAAATGCAACTGGCCGATTTGGATATATCAAATGAGGAAAATGAGGAATTAACTTTTGATGAAGGGGTGGAGGAGGAGGTGAATAGGTTTGAGATATGTCTGGTGGGTCGTTTTTTGACGGAAAAGAACACCAATGTATATGCAATGAAAACTAAGATGGCGGACTTATGGAGACCAGCAAGGGGTATCACCATCAAGGATTTGAAGCCTGGCCTGTTTTTATTTCAATTTTATCACAAAGATGATATGTAGTGGGTGTTTTCCAATGGTCCTTGGACTTTTGACGGCGCACTGTTGGTGGTGAGCATAATCAAAATGGGGGAGGATCCTACCAAAGTACCCCTGTTTGAGGTGGATTTTTGGGTTCAGATACATGACTTGCCGGTGGGTTACATGTCTGAGGTGGTTGGAAAATAACTTGGCAATTTTTTTGGGAGTTTTTTACAGTATGACATGAAGAATAACTCCAGCATTTGGAAGGAGTTTATGAGACTAAGAATCATAATGGATGTTCGTAAGCCTCTGAAAAGGAGAAAGAAAATTTGCAAAAAAGATAAAACAGAGGTAATGGTGAATTGTAAGTATGAAAAATTGGGTGATTTTTGTTTTGTGTGTGGTCTTCTTTCACATACTGAGCGTTTTTGTCCACGTAAGTTGGAGGCTGATACTGAGGATGTCAATAAGGAGTGGGGACTGTGGCTTCGAGCTCAGCCTCGCAAGGCGGCGGGTTGTAGTAGGAGCAAGTGGCTCCGAGAGGAGGGGAATGGTGATTGGGGACGACATATGGGGATGGCTACTTCCAAGGCGGGAAGTCAGGGTTTTCAAAATCCCAATTTGGCGCATTCTGGTATGTCATCGCGAGATGTCAGGGAGCAAACAACTGTCTTTGCTGATAATCCGGATAGTTTTAATACTAGAGATATTAATCAGGTACAGAAGGGGGAGTTTCCAATGTTATTGGGCCTGATGGTTTGGACCTAGAGGAACAAAATGGGCTTATTTTTTAGGAGCGAAAAAGGCAGAGAAGTGAGTCTCATGGTATTGCAACCCAACAACATAAACAAAATACCACAAATAAGGACTCTATTCTTTCTGAAACAGATTGTATGGAGACCTCTCAAAATTTATTGGCTAAGCTTGCGCAGCAAGCTAGCCAGACGCCATGAGTTGCATAAGTTGGAACTTTCGAGGGCTTGGGAACCCTCTAACAGTTCGTGCCCTCTGCGATCTTGTGAAAGATCGTAAACCCAGCTTTTTGTTTTTGATGGAAACTATTTCTTATGCAAGTAAGATTGAAGAATTAAGAGTAAGGTTTGGTTTTGATACCTGTTTTTTGGTTGACAGAGTAGGTCATGGTGGTGGTTTAGCAGTTCTCTGGAAACGTCCTTTTCAATGTGAAATTTCTGGGTATTTTCATCACCACATTGATATGATGTTTATGGAGAATAATATTGCTTCATGGAGAATGTCTTGCTTCTACGGGTTTCCTGAAAGGTCAAGGCGTAGGGAATCTTGGAGTTTAATTCGTAGATTAGCTAATATATCATCTCTTCCATGGCTTATATGGGGAGATTTTAATGACTTGTTACATGTAACAGATAAGAAAGGTGTGAATCCCCATCCTCAGTATCTACTTGAGGGTTTTCGTACTGTCATTGAGGAGTGTGAGTTATCTGAACTTGATTTAGTTGGGGGCAAATTTACATGGGAGAAGAGTAGGGGATCGAATGCATGGGTGAGAGAGAAACTTAATCGTGGTTTTGCTACAACAAGTTGGTGGAACAGGTTTCCTCTGTTTAATTTGCAATTGGTCTGTACTCCGGTTTCTGATCATAACCCTATCGTACTTGAGTTGTTTAAAGTAGAGATTAATAAGAAAAATTTTAGATTCCGATTTGAAAATGTATGGTTGAGAGATCCAGATTTTAAAAGAGAGGTGACTGACGTTTGGAAACAGATCCCGGTTTCTCATTTGCTTCCTAAACTTATAGAGGTTTCATCTTTTATGGCTCGTTGGGGCAGAGCTTTCTTCAATAAGTTCAGAGAGAAAATTAAGCAGCATAAGGAGAAGTTAAGCAAGCTGGTCGATTGCAGCGATGCTAGAAGTGTGCAAGAATTCTTAAATGAGAGGGATCAGTTAAATATTTTATTGCTTCAAGAGGAAACTTATTGGAAGCAACGCGCCAAGTTATTTTGGCTCCAAGACGGAGATGAGAACACTAAGCTATTCCATTCCTTTGCTTCTGCAAGAAAAAAAAAAGCAAACAAGCTTAGTTTTTTAATTGACAGTAATGGAAATAAGGTGGAAGATCAGGAGGGTATGTTTATAGTGGATGATACTAACAGAGTAAATCAATACCAAAGTGGTAACAGAATTGTATCAGATGCTCAGAATAGAATGTTAACGGCGGAATTTTTGTTTGATGAGTTCACTGTTGCTGTCAAGCAAATGCATCCTGATAAAGCGTCAAGTCCTGACGGGCTTAACCCTGCATTTTTTCAGAACTTTTGGTCAATTATGGGGAATGAGGTATTCAAGCATTGTAAGGATTGGTTGCACACTAAGGGCTTTCTAGGTGAACTTAATTATACACAAGTTGTTCTTATTCCAAAGAAAGAAAATGCATCTTGTTTGAAAGATCTCTGGCCTATTGCTCTTTGTAACATGTTAAATAAAATTCTTGCAAAAGTTCTTGCCAACAGAATGAGGGTCGTATTGCCTTACATCATTTCAAAAAACCAGTCTGCATATTTGTCCAAGACAGGAATATATCAGATAATGTATTGGTTGTTTTCGAATTAATTCATCACATGAGCCAAGCAAAATATGGTGCAGTTGGGGAGGTAGCTTTAAAGCTGGACATTAGTAAAGCTTATGATCGAGTAAGTTGGTCTTATCTGAGGTAAAGGTTGCAAATTATGGGCTTCTGTGGCACCTGGGTAGACTGGATGATGTTGTGCGTGAAAACAGTAACCTACAACTTCTGTTTTAATGATTCAATCATTGGTCCCATTACGCCAAGGAAAGGCTTAAGACAGGGGGACCCTCTTTCCCCCTATCTCTTTCTGTTATACGTGGAAGGGCTCTCTAACGCTCTTGATGAGGCATCTGGAAATAGTTCAATCACTGGCTGTAAGATTTGTCCTACAGCTCCATCAGTAACACACCTTCTTTTCGCCGATGATAGCTTTCTATTCTTTCAAGCATCAGTTGAGAAAGCTACAAATATTAAGGAATTGTTGTTGAGTTATGAAACATGTTCCGGACAATCTGTCAACTTTCAGAAATCGGGGGTGTATTTCAGTGCAAACGTTAATAATGCTAAACAAGATGAAATATCTGCTATTTTGGGTGTTCACAATGATCTGACAAAGATTAAGTATCTTGGTTTGCCTTCGTTAGTGGGTAGATCGAAAAGAAGGGTATTTAGTTACCTCAAGGACAAAGCTAGTAGACGTATTCAATCATGGCAAGTCAAACCTCTGTCTCAAGCTGGCAAAATAATATTGATCAGGAACGTTGCTCAGGCTATACCAGCGTATAGTATGTCTTATTTTTTAATTCCTAAAATGATTTGTCAGGAGCTCGAACAGATGTTCAATAATTATTTGTGGAGGTCCGGCCAAGCTGGGAATTAAAAAGGCCTGAACTGGTTATCTTGGAATAACTTGAGTACTGCGAAAAGTAAAGGTGGCTTAGGATTTAGGGATCTATATGGTTTCAATATCACACTGCTGGGCAAACACATTTGGTCGTTCTTGCATAATTCGAACGCTTTGGTGACCAGGATCTTTAAAGCTCGATATTTCCCGAGTACAAGTATTCTGCGAGCCAACAAAGGTCGAAAAGCTAGCTTCATATGGCAAGGGATTTGGACAACTAAGGGGGAACTGTGCAAAGGTTTCATATGGGTGCTAGGTAATGGGAATGAGATAGTTGCAGCTAAGGATCTTTGGCTGCGTTTGAAAGGTGATTTCCATGTAGAGCAGAGCACTTTCTATGAAGGAAGGAATGAACTGGTGTCGAGTTTTTTCTACCCTAATGAGAGGAAATGGAATATTAATATGGTACAAGAATGTTTCCTGGAAGAAGATGCGAAGGCTATTTTAGCTACTCATATTCCCCAACGAGATATTGCTGATAAGGTGTTTGGGACAGGTTCAAATAATGGTGTGTACACTGTGAAATCCGGGTATCACTGTTGGTTTAACAATCATTTTGGTAGTGTTAATGTCCTTCAAAGTATAGGATGGAAGAGAGTTTGGTATTTGAAAATTCCTCCGAAAGTTAAGGTTTTTATATGGCGTTTTTGTCGTAATATTATCCCAGTAAGAAGAAGGCTTAGTGCTCGTGGTTTAAGGGTTCCTATTACTTGCACAATGTGCTTGTCTGATATAGAGCACATGGCACATCTATTCTTTGATTGTGACTTTGCAGTGGATTGTTGGCGTCATGTTGGTTTATGGTACGATTGGAGTGAAGTTGAGAATGCCCATGATTGGCTTTTAGGTAAGATCAGCTCTGCACCTGGGGAGGAAGTGTCAAAGATTTATGTTGTCCTGTGGGGGGTGTGGTTTTGGTGTAACAAGAAAGTATGGGAGAACAAAGTTGTTACACCTGCTTTCGCCATGGATAGCATCTTTAGGTTGTATTCTGATTAGGTGGCAGCCAGAAGAACTCAAGTGACATTCCCTACTCAGGCTAGTCGTGTAGTGCAGAATACCGAGTCTAAATGGCAAGTCCCAGAACCAGGTTCTTATAAACTCAATATAGACGCTTCTGTGTTCCCGAACGCTCAGTTTTTTTCTGTAGGAATGGTTATGAGGGATCACTTGAGTTCTTTTATTGCGTGTAAGGTTGGCAGTTTTCCATGGTTGATTCTGTGTTCGAAGTTGAGTTGATAGGGGTTAGGGAGACGTTGTCTTGGATTAAGGAGGGTCAGTATGGCAGTGCAAAGGTGTTGATTGAGTCGGACTCTCTGCTCAGTATTGATGCTATCCAGAAAGACAAGATTAATTTTCTTGAAGTGGGTGAGGTGATAGAAGAGTGTAAGCAAGGTTTACAAAGTTTACCATCTGTCTCTGTTCATTTTATCCGGAAAATTTCTAATAGGGTAGCTCATAGTGTTGCTAGAATCCCATGTTCAGCTATTCCTTTATAATTTTTATGTCTCCTTCTACGTGTTTGTTGGAGGCTCTCTCTTGTGATCGTTTAAGTTGAATGCAATTGTTTACGTTCAAAAAAAAAAGGAACGCCGTGTCATAATTATTTATGTAAAGGCAAAAGGGCATGATTCGAAAGGAGATCCTTACTCCCTTATTCTTAATTGTTGGCTTAGAATTACGGTTGAATTTGACTATTCAAATGCAACATTCTAAAATCTCAATGACGCTTTTGATACATTTCAGCTAGCTATATATTGATTTTTTTTCCAATCTCAGTTATTAATAAAATATAGAAGCACGGTTGTATAAAATATTAACAAAATTGTTTATCTGCGTCATGAGTGTAAATTTTTATTGTAAATTTGATTAAGGTGTTAAGTTTATTACCAAAATAATTTATGCACTTGTAAGGGACAAGTTCGATCAGTTTACAATTCACCTTATAATTATTTGGTAATTAATTTTAGAAACACTTCATATAATTAAGATTTTGTTTTACCAGTTCATGATGCAGGTAAATGTAGGAGTTGTTTATGTTATGTAACAACCAACAAGTCATTGACTGGTGAGAAGTGATAACCAACTTTAATCGTAGTTTAGTATCCCTAGAATGCTTCATTTTAGTACATGTTCTGCTTTTGCAACTCAGGATATATAATGGATCTCTTAATTAATCTCCCAGTCATTCATGTATTGTTAATCAGCAAACTTGACCAAATTGATACATTGATTAAAGCAGGAAAAACTTCAGCTTTAGGGTTTGGTCTTATGTATAGTTTGCAGTTGAAGGCGTCTGATGAAGAATACAAATGTATGTCAATTAACTAGTAAATTCATATTGCATAACCCTATCTAATACTAACCACCAGGACCATCATATCATATGTAAATGCATACGTAACATACACATAAAGTCACTAGATTTGGTCAATCCTTGTAAATGCGAGAACACAGGAGCTAGTGGCCGGGAGAGTAATTAATACACACAAACCCCATCAAATTTAATTTGCAGACATAAATGTGTCCGAATTAATATGTACGGCCTCTTTCTGCCCATGTGATCTTTCTAAATGCAAACACACTTTTGCATTGCCCCCCATACGATAGTGGGGACCTAGCTATCTACAAATCATCTCTACGCAATTAATGTACTAGTGTAAGTAATTTTGTTGCAGTAATTAAAGATAGTGACCATCATTATAACCAATCATCAATTGTTTGAAATTTTAGGGTTCTACATAAATAAACCTAGCTACCTGCAATTTCCCTGTATGTCAATACATCAACGGCATTGTATGTATTATATTCTTGTAACAATCTATCCACTACAGTTTTTCACGAATAATGTAACGCTAAACTTTTGTATAAATTTCGGGGTTTACATATGCAATCATGGCTTAATTCACTTCTTTTAGACAAATTTTTATCCACAAAATATTAACTAGGACCGCTTGACATGAATCAACTTCATTTTTTACACCAGCTAGTCACCGGCAATTAAATATTTTCAATTCTCTACCGCAGGTTTTTAAACCAAAAAGGTGAAAGTTTTTGAAAGAGTTATCTAACACAGAGAAGGTGACGAAATTCTGAGTTTACATAATAAAAATAATTGTTAATTATGTCCTCGGAAAAATAATATAACAATCAAATGTGAGTACTCGGACCCATTTTTAAATATGTGTGTGGATGTTACATTGTCAGTAGTTAAGACTGTGCACTTGCTCAAATATTAATAGCCCTACTTACGAGTTTCTGCAAAGTTCAAACTTTTAGGAGAAGCATTAGAAAGACTGCCATTTAGCTAGTCTTTATACAGTTCTGTGATGGTATTTATGTCTGCTTTTCCTAATTTGTAGGTGGAGCTGGAGTAATTTGCATTTATGAAAGGGGGAGCCTTGAGTTTACACTTTACAGTAAGAAACAGGTAGGGAGTAATAGACCAGAGGCAAGCTATTAAGCTGCAGGCATTAGAGTATATATATAGGCAGCTAGCAAGATCTAATGATTAGATATTAATGTGCCTCGTCTATTTACTACTACTACCCGGAGACTAGTTGGTGTTTTTTGGTTCTGTATTTCTTGCTTAAAGCACACCCAGACACCAGTTTCTTACTTTGACCAATTTAATAGTAAGCTTTTTAATTTTGCGTTTAAGCTGCATAGTAGTTCGGTGGTCGTTTATTGTTGCTTTCTAGGATCAGGCCGGAACTAAAACATTTCCGTGTTCATAGTAAAATGTATTTCCTACAATTCATTAGGTCCTTACACTATGCTCCCAAGCGGCGTTATGTTGAATAAGAGAAGAGAAAGGGAAAAAGGAGAAGGAAATAGTTTTTTTTGTTAAAACATGTTATGATCTATTTTTTTTTATAAACAGAGAGATAATATTGAAAAAAAATAAGAAACTCAAATTTAATGTAAGACTGAAATGCACTATTCATAGCTGAAATTTAATATATTCGCACTTTAGTTGCCCAAATAAGAAAATAGCAAAATGTATGGCTAGAAACATTATAAGAAAATAAGATTAAATACTATCGAATAAATCTAATTGGGCTAAATTCGACCACATTCAGTTAATTTACAGTCAACCTGAATGTTTGACCGGACACAACTAAATACAATCGTCGGCGATCAAATTTATATCCAGTTGAAGTAGTTCGGTTGAATTTAGCAATAAATTCGACCGATTTTTTATACGGTCCAATTTAGTAATGCTAAATTCGTCCGGTATATTTGTATGGTTGAATTTAGTTGAGCAAAAAAATTGTAGGAAATTTTCCCACTAATGAATTTATTTGACACTCCTAAATTCAACCGGTGTCTGTCGAATTTAATCTTACCAAAAATTGACGGGATATTTTCCCCCTTCTTTAAATTTCCTGAAATGAGAAAGAAATTAAAATAAAAAAAAACTGAATAGTATTGTGTATAATAAAAAATTATATATTAATATACAAGGATAAAATTCTTCACATGTACGATCGACTTACTAAATATCATTTACATATATACGATCGGTCCAAAAACCGGTCAAATTTAGCTAAATACAATTGTCAGTGATTAAATTTAGCTAAATTCGACCGATTTTAGACCCGTTATATTTACCTATCTTTCTTTTGAAATTAAATTTTGAAACACTTAAAAGGGCTTCGCACGTGATCCGTCAAAAACCAGCCTAACACCATTTCATTATCTTGTTAATACCACAATTTCATTTATATCTAAATACAATCTTTTATATGATCACATTCCCTCCGATTCAATTTCCAGTTTGTAAACCCTAGTAAAGGCGACCCTACTTCAATCATCAATTTCTACCTCGATTACTAGCTGGCATCATAAAAAAATAGCTTGGTTTGTGAGGCTGAAGGAAGATGTAAAAGTGTATAAGCCACCGGAGTATCCTATTTACACAGCTACATATACATGTACTAAAGTGGTGTTTACGTGTGTATGTGTTTTGTGTAATGAGTTAGGGGGTTTTTATATTGACATAAAATATTAATGTTGTTGATGTGCATGTTAGATTGAATAGTTTTGAGCATATATGCCTTTACCCGTCTAGTTTGAAAAGTGCGGAGCTTTATATGTTCTTTAAAATTTATCTCCTAACCATATATTTTCCGACTCAACTAATTATAGTGTGAACATATTAAACTTGGGATATTAATAATGCATTTTATGTAACAATTTTATTTTTTATATTGATCAGAATAGACGCAAAAAATTGAATAAGACAGGAAGGGTACAACGGAGGACTCGAAAATTGAATAAGACAGGAAGGGTATAACGGAGGAGTCGAAATTAATAATTAATGCGAAGTTTTCTTAAGTTTAACATGCAATTTTTTACTTTTCAGCGAAAATATACACACACGCATATGATATTGGCCTTTGGGAGCTGAGAATAAAGGGGGTCATCACAAGGAGTGGTTTGGAGAAACAAGTACACTAGGCATGATAGTGAGTGAAGCCACGGCACTCACAATCTGGAAAACAAAGACTACAATCTCAGTTTTTAGCCAGAGTCCAACTTTTGAAAACGAAGGTTCACGGGGTTGAGAAATAAGTGATCTACTATGTGAATGCAGATACAAATTTTCACTATATGTTATTTAGCAGTTCAATCAAACATTCGGTAAATATACGTAGCAAATATTTCATTGGAAAAAAAGATTCTAAGATTGATATGTATCAAATATTCACTATGTTATTTGGCAGTTCTATTCTCATTTTTTGCACTTTATTTATAAATTACTTCATCTTTATCTTTTGTACTCTTCCTTCACAACTTGCTTTCAAATATTTATATTTCTATTCCCACAAATCTGTTCGTCCAATATTTTTTTTCTGCAATACGTGAAAGTAGAGTTTTTGGTGGGAATGTACGGGAGCCCGTATTTTCACGTACCAAAACAGTTTTATGCGAAAGGATATATCACAAAATCATCTTAAGCCTTAACCATCCACCTTTATAATTAAAGCCAAGGATCAGTGTACTTCAACTAACCCTCTACAAAAGGTTCTTCATATAAATTCAAAGAACCAAATAAGTTAAACCCCTTTCACATGCTATACACCCCTACCTACAACCCATGAGACCCTAGCCCCACCATAGTTGATATTCTGGTTCCTGTTTCAAAAAGAATGATATAATACTGATGATAAATCAGTCCAACATTTGTACTAATAAAAGCCATGCCTCATTATAGATTCTCCAAGATCATAAAAGAACTAACTCACATCTTCCACAAGATTTAGTATTAATTAAGCATGAACATTATCTAGAATATTAAAAGTGTTTTCACAAGAATGCAAATTGTACTCTTTCTGCAGGGCATTATATTTGATCACAGTTGACAAGGTCTGGAAACCAACAGAATCCACTGTAGCACTTGATTACGAAAAGATGCAACATTTCTATTGTTGACTTTGTCAAGGAATTTATATTGTGTTTACGGAAACAACCTCTCGAACCTGGGACTAATTGACCAAAGAAATGAAACGGGGTGCAATTACAGAATAACCAAGTGCAAGTGTGTGACTAGTTATTAAAAGGCTACAAAATTAACAAATCAATATATTGGCTGGGTACAACAGAGAGTAAATCATATGGTAATGTATCAACTCTCAAGATGATATTTTCTCAAAAACAAGATCAGTTTCTGAAAATTTGGGCGCAAGTACCATTACCCAACTCTCATGTATCTGGTGACACTATAGAAATTTAGCGGCCATTGTAATCAGATAAAAAAATTCAATCAGCCAAGTGCATCTAAAAGACAAGAAGGGAATACATTCCTCCTGAAATCCTTTTGGCGGTAGAAGATGGTTGTCCTGCATAGTGAACAATAGATAAATCTGCATCCATATGTATTGCTTAGCATAAATGTGACCAATAATTTTGCAGCTCCATTATCAGTTAAGGTACACCCTAACATTGGGGTATTACCTGGTGAAGTGTTGTGTATGTGGAATTAAGTTGCTGATGAAAGATGAAAGAGTGAAAGTCATGTTAAATTTCTGCAATAAAGAACACATGAAGAGAACTTAGATTATGCAAATGGCATTTGGCCGGGTAATAGTTATTTGACACAAGTTCAGATATCTAAGAATTCCAAATTATATCATGCACATCAGGTCCTTAAGGTGGTTCTGTACCATCCATAGTCTCATATTGAAAAGCAAATTCGATAGTAACCGATTTTAATTTAGTAATATTTGTACCTTGCTATCCTCTGAACAAAAGTTATTAAGTATTGCACGAAGCTTTGTGGAAAGAGGTGCGATGCTGAACTGTTGTTACCTCAATATTGCATATTAAATTCTTTCATCCGAGAATCATTTTACCAAAGGAATATGCTGATGGAAAAAAAGTATGATAAAAGCCTTGTTAATGATGTAAAAATATTAATTTTAGATAGATCTGAGTACACATATGTAAATTGTGTAAGCTATGTGTCACCAGACTTTTTTGATTATATGATAAAGAGCTTACATAAAGATAGAACGTTTCAATGTAACAATGCAAATTGAGATCAAATAAATGTAACATGATGCTTTACTGTTTTGCACCTAGTTTCTAGAAACGATATTATGTTCCATAGAGTAAAGAGTGTAAAAAACATTGGCAAAAAATAAATAATAAAATAAACATAATAATCAGTTAACTTGATAAATGTATATCAAGGCATACTAAAGATTTACCTGTTTTATGAGTTCCTTGTGATAATTGACACCATTAACATATGAATGTTGGAAAACTAATTGATGTTCAGACTTCAGTCCAGCTCACTCCAGGCATTTTCTTCTGCCTTCCACCTATCATGTTATCTCTCAGTTGTTTTGCATCATCCCACCTCCCATCACTAGCGTATATGTTGTAAAGCATTACTTTGTAAGTATCTTTCCCTTGCTCGATCCCAAAGAGCCGCTGAGCTACAATATCTGCCATCTCAGTATTTCCATGAACATCACAGCAGGACAGAAGTGCTCCCCATATGGCCGAATCAACGGGCTCAGGTGCGGACTGAACAAGATTATAAGCCTCTTCTAGCTCTCCAGCCATCCCAAGAAGTTTTACTATGTGAACATAATGGTCAGTCTTAGCTATGATACTAAATTCTTCTGTCATCATTGTGAAAAATCTGCGGCCATCATTTACTAGACCAGCATGGCAACAAGCACATAGAAGAGCTGAGAAAGTAAATTCATCAGGTTTCAATCCCTCCGCAAGTAGTTCCCTGAACATATCAAAGGCCTCAAATGGAAGTCCATACAACCCAAGACTAGAAATTATGGAATTGAAAGAAACTACATTTCTTAGAGGTGTATTTTCAAAAACTCGAATTCCGAGTCCCAAGAATCCACACTTGGGATACATGTCAATGAGAGCTGCAGACACCATGATATCTGAGGCATAACCATGTCGAATGGCATAGCCATGAATCTCACTGCCAGCCCCAACCACAGCAAGTTGAGCACTAGCTGCCACTGCACAGGCCATCAGTACGGGGTCTGCCTTGCCACCTTCCATATTCATATTCCTGAAAAAAACCAAGGCCATCTTATTGTCACCGCATTGAGAAAAACCCGTTATTAAAGAAGACCAAATAACAAGATCAGGTTGGCAAAACTTATCAAACACTCTGCACGCGGAATCCATGCACATAACCCTCGAGTACATGCTCACAATTGCACTGCTAACATGAGAATTACAATCAACGCCAGTTATCAAACAAAAACAATGCATTCCCTGGCCAATTCTAAGCAAACTAGGATCCGCCAAACCCGTAATAACCCCCACCAATGTATACCCATCCGGCTGATTCCCCATATTCCTCATCAAACTAAACATTCTCAACCCTTCTTCCCACTTCCTACAATACCCGTAACCTAAAATAATCGAATTCCACAAAACCAAATCCGGATCACGTATAACCGAAAACACTCTACTAGCATCATCAATCAGGCCTGCTCTCGAATACGCAGTCACAAGGGAACTACAACAAACAGAGTCCCTTCCCAACCCCGACACTACAACACCTCCATGCACAACCCTCAATCCTTCCAACATTAAATTATCGCAACACGACCGTGCTACGCAAGCAAACGTAAAGTTATCAGGCTTTGTTTCGGAACAAAGCATTCGTTTAAACAGCCACATTGCATCATAAAACTTGTTAGCTCGAGCATAAGCTCGAATAATAGAGTTCCAAAGATAAACACTTCTTTCGGGAGTTTCATCAAACAGGTTGTGTGCAGAGACAAGATCATTGTTGATTGCATAGAATCTTATGATTCTAGTGGCATAAAATGGGTCAGATGATAAATGGGTCTTGCTTATAAAACCATGCAACTGTTTGATATTCGGTAGGGTTTGATTAAGCTTTGAAAGTTGAAAGAGAAGGATATGCAATTGACTCGAACATCTCATGTTTTTACATCTTTTTAATTTCGACCAAAAAAAGTCTCTTGCGATAAATGACCGATGTTAAATTACAAGTGGAATGCAAAATTTTCTTCACTTAAATATATATAGTAATTCGTATTCTAGTTTTGTTTGATTTTTTGATATCAAATAAGCCTCAAATTTCTTGTTTTGCTACTTAGGGATAAGTAAATCTCATTAACCCTTACTCACGAGTTTTAATTAGGAAGGAAAGTAAGCGGTGTGTGAGTAAAGTAGTTTCACTTGCATTCATATTTGTGCTCCCGGATTTTTAAAAGGAGCGAAAGCAAGTGATAATGAATGTAAATTTAACAAACTTTCATTTACCTCCTTATCACTTACTTCTTTCCCTTTAAAAAACTCGGTAGCGAGGCCTAAACAAAAATGAATTAGTGAAGAATCAGATAATAAGTTGCCTATAAATTTTAATGAACGCACATCTAACCATGCATTTTGTAAAATAATTTTTAACTGAAGTAATTTTGAATAAAAATCAGTTGAACACTGTTGCAAACTTGCAAATAAAAATGCACAAACAGGCGTATTAAAAAAAAGGGTTGCATGAACAGAACAAGTAGCGGTATGATATTTTAGCCTGTTTATAAGAGTTTACCGGTAATTGCATGATTTTAAATCCAAACATTTCGAAAAATGGAAAAATAAGAGTAATATTGAAGATATTTTTATGCAAAGAGATTAGGCCAGCAACAATTGACCCTACAAAGATCTGTATTTTGCAAAAATAAATAGAACTTCCAGGCGTAAGATCTGCATATATCTCAGTAACCTTTGCAAGTTAATATGCCCCTATGTTTTAAATACTGGCCTGTCTAAACCTTTGCTGGCTAGACAGGAAATCACAACCATGCTTCTGAGCATTACAATACATAGCATATGCAAAATGCAATTTTACACCTAAAACAAAATACTATTATAGAAGGATTTAAGAACATCACATGTATAACTGCAAATATTTTACTATCTTGTGATATAAAAATTCTTTGCAGGACGCAATTCAGATTCAAGGAGTTTTGAAACAATTTTCGCAATGTGGATGCACGTCAGATGGCATTTCCTCAAATTCAGCTGCAACATCCCTGAATTAAAAAAAAACATGAAGAAAATTAGAACTGAGCATGACATCAAACCTTAGGCCTACCAAGCTAATGTAGCTAACAGCAGATATGGACATAAGTGACCCATAACATTGTGTATCACATAGACACATTGAATGAAAACTCGATTCCACTAAAGAGTTGTTTGATTTCGTTCTATACAAGTTTGCAAAATTGGTGTCCAGTATATTTTTACAATGGTAGAAATCAATAAAAGTTTACATAGTTCAATTGTCAGGATTGCATTGATTCAGGGAATAAATTAATTTTGGTTCGCTTTTAAAATTCTTTTCAGTAACAAGTAATAATAATAAATTAATTAATTTTGGTCAGCTTTCAAAATTCTTTTCAGTAACAAGTACTAATAATAATAATAATAATAATAATAATAATAATAATAATAATAATAATAATAATAATAATAATAATAATAAATAAAATGACTATAACAAGGCTACATCGAAACTGATGAATTCTAAGAACTCCATTTTGTCACATCTTAGTACTCAAATTTCCAAACAAGGACACTAGTTGAAACGAAGATGTTTTTTATAGGCAATTGCGAAGGCATCCATTTTTTCCAGAAGGCAGGTTCCGTCAACACCTAGGCCGATCAAGTGGTTTTCTATTTCGTTTTCTAAAAGTTTATAACATAAAATTTGATAATTCTAACAAGTAACAAGTTCAACTTACATAACAATACACAAGTTGAGACTTATTGTTATAGTATGGCTTACGCACCGGGGTAGTAAATATTTAATTGTGGTTATCCATATTATTATTATTATGTGTGTGTGTGTGTATTAAATATTTACTACCCTGGTGCGAACAAAATACTCTCCTCCAAATCTTATGGCTAGGCTTCTATTTAGGAGCCCGCCCAACTGAGTCATGATTTGAAGGTTGCTTTACCTCCCAGCATTAATAGAACATTAACAAACATACAAACTTGGCTAGTCTCGATCTCGGAAGCTTATGCTAGCAAAGAATCAGCTAAAAAAACATAAGTAAAAGGCGTACCTCATGTCAAACATTTGACCTACACTTAAATCAGCATTCAAGCTTCAGCATCAGATTCACAGTCCTCGCCGGTCCATATACGAGGCTTAGGTCTAATATCCATCCTCTGTTCCGGCTATATAAAACATCAATAAAAAATTATAAGTTGAAATATCTAAACTGAAAGACTATGCAAGTGTCGGTCTAAAATGAAGTAAAATATTAAGAACAAAACGTGCCACCAACCTCTTCTGGAACTCTGGTGACTGGTGGAGCCGTCTGAAACTGTACGCTGGGCTTATGAGTCAATCTGGAAATCTGGTCAAGGAGAAGGTTCCTGCAGTGGCAATGTGCATGAGATACATAATTACCTTACAAAATGATAAATCCAACATTATTTTTTATTTTAAACAAAATAACAAAAACTCCTCGTCATTTAAATCCCTTGAAATCCTATCCCTAACGTACAAGCACATGGAGACGGAGCAACTATACATATATAATAAACACCTATAAGGGGAAATATTGCATCAAGATCAAAAGTGAAATAACAGGCAAAAAGTTGCTCCAAGAACTATTATTCCGTGAAGCACTTGTGTCAAAGATTCAGTATATAAACAATACTGTTATGCAAGTTGTTTATTTGTAGTCTGTAGAGAGCACTGAATTAAAAAAAAAAGACATTATACCAGAAATACATTCTGGAAGAACAATTACTAGTAAAAATAGCAGTAAAAACTCAAATTTGAAACATTAATAACTCCGGCACCAAAATTTACCTGATTTTCTCCAGATCAGCTGGTGAGTTGTGGTTCTCAACAGGAGTCGGTCGCACATGAAGGGTGTAATCTGGGCCAAAGTACTCGAAGTATTCATTGAAAGGCAATTTATTGTCAGGTTCCACCCCAACTGCAACTGCTGTCTGCAAGCACAAATGGGTTCAATGGCCAAGATTTAAATACAACATTGTGCGTGTGTATGTGTGTGTTAGAGAGAGGGAGGGATGGAGGGGGGGGGAGAGAGAGAGAGAGAGAGAGAGAGAGAGAGAGAGAACCTCATAGCACCAGCATCGGGCCACATTCCGCATTGTATACCCACCCCCACCCAGAACCATTAGAGGAACATTAAAAGATCTGAGGAATCGAAGGCAATCGGCGTGACCTTTCACAGACAAGTTGAAGCATCCCAACCTGTCACCAGCCAATGAATCTGCTCCACATTGAAGAACCACTGCTTCTGGCTGGTAAGCCTCCATCACTTTACGAATTACCGGTCTAAATAGTTCACGAAAACTGTCATCATCAATGCCATCATTCAGTGGCACATTAAGGGCATAATTCTTGCCCTGACCATGACCAACATCTTTAATGTGCCCGGTTCCAGGAAAGAAGTCCCCAAATTTATGGAAAGACACAGTCATTACTCGATCTGTAGTGTAGAAGGCCTCTTCCACACCATCTCCATGGTGGATGTCAATATCAATATACAACACTCGCTGGGCAAAAGAACTAAGCGTGTCAGATAGTAGTTATCACAGTTACAGTAACAGAACAAAATAAAGATCGAGCTACGACTACTGACATGAAAATGATTTAAGATTGCAATGCATGCATGCTAAAATCTGAAAAGATGCACGCACTTAGAAAATAAGTTGGAGCAAACATTCATGCCCCCCGAACACCCAAAGATATAAATTAGAAGATGCAAAAAGACGTGTTGCAAAAATAACTGTTCGAGTCACATGATCCAAACAGCCCGTAGTTCTTCACCATAAAATGAGAACTTTTTGAAAAGATAGCAGAACTGGAACATACAAACACAAACACATGCACACATATTACCCCCATACACATTGATAAGCTCAAGATACCAAGATCAATATCATTAATATGTCAAATTAAAGAATCTAACCGGTGTTCTAAAATCCTCAAATTACCAAATATTCCCTATTTATCCCCCAATGATCCTTAAAAAACTTTTTTACCATTTCGATCTTTATAATCCAATAAACCAGTATGAATTATTCTTAAAAAGTATCCGATTACCCGATTACTCCCTAATCGGTTCCTGAACTGATTCGTGCAATCTAACATAACATTAAAAAAAATCAAAGATTCATCCAAGCCCCTAAACTCAAAAAACCCTAAAAATCAAACTTTTAATTAAACCCCAACCAAAGCAACATGTAACCATAATTGAAGCATAATCAATACATATACATATACAGAGAGAGAGAGAGGGGGCGAGAGGGGGGAGAGAGGGGGCGAGAGGGGGGAGAGAGAGGGAGGAGAGGGGGAGAGAGAGAGAGAGAGAGAGGGAGAGAGAGAGTGAGTGATAGAGAGAGAGAGAGAGAGAGAGAGAGATTACCCTATGTCTCTTAAGCAGCTCAAGAATCCCGAGAACAATATCATTAACATAACAAAACCCAGAAGCCTCAGATTTCTTAGCATGATGAAGGCCACCAGCCCAATTAATAGCAATATCAGCATCCCCCAAATTCAACTTGACAGCAGCTCCAATCGACCCACCAGCACTCGCCTGACAAAAACTAAACATCCCATCAAACACAGGACAATCTTCACCCACATTAAACCTCTTCAAATGCCTAGCATGCCCATGATCATGTAACGACTCCGGCGTCACTGACTCCAGAAAATCCACATAATCGGAAGAATGAAACTTTCCGATGTCGGCCGGACCCGCCGGAAAAGGACAGATGATTTCCATCTTCCGGTGAAGATTGTAGTGGACGATGAGATTGTGGGCCATACGAATACGGTGGGGTTTCATTGGGTGGCCTTGACCATAGTAATAATCGCCGATTGTGGGTTCGTAGAAGTACGTCACGCGCCGCTTGGACGCGTCTGTTCCGGGGGTTGGGAGTGACGCGCCGGAGAAATCGTCGTTAGCCATTTTTAGGGTTTGTGTGTTTAGGTTTCGGGAGAGTTTAGGAGCTGGGGAAAGTGATTGGTGAAAGAGGTGGGTTTGAGTTGTGAGTGAATATATATAGGCGGCACTGTATGCAATAGTACTATTTATGTTTTCGTTTCGGAGTAGGATTGAGAATTGTGAACATACATTCAAGGGGCTTTCTTTGTAGAAAAATTTTCCACTTTTCTATTTTATGTTTTTCTAAATTTTTCTAAAATTTTTATTTCTAGAAAAATACTTGAAAACTGAGAAAATGTATTACAAATATCAATTTTCTATTTTTTTAAAAAAATTAAATAAAAATAATGATATAATTTGAATAAATATATAAAAGAGTAATTAATAAAATTATTTTAACGTTTCATAATTTAATTTTATATACATATTTTTTAACATGTTTAAAATAACCTTTTTAAATAGAATATAATTAAAGATGACAAATAAAATATGAATAGGTTGAATAATGAATCTTTATAATTATATGACCTTAAATATATATACAACTTTGTAGCTTTTATTAGAAAATCCATTTAATAATTATATACAAAAATTTTGAAATTTTTTCTACAAAATAACTCATAAATAAGTTTTAGTGAGGAGTCTTTTCTTTATTCATATAAAATATAAGTTATTAGTTATTATATTATTAAGTTCTCTCATATAATGTAAATAGTAATATAAAAAAAATTATATAATTATTATTCTAATCAAACTAATAAAATAATTGTTAAATTAAATTATTTTGAATTTCTTTTATTACAAATATGTATTATACTTCTAATTTAAAAATATGATATTATAGTGTTGAAAATTTATAAACTCCATAAGTTACGTTAGTAGTATATTAATTGTTTACTCTCCTAATTTTTTTTGTTAACTTTCTAAGTAAAATTACAAAATTGTTAATTAACCGTATAAAGTTAAAAATGATAAAATATAAAAATATTTTTGTTTGGTAGGAATCTATTTTAGGTGTTTAACTATCAGTTGTGTTTTTTTTACTTTTCTAGGTTTGGAAAACATCAAAATGTTATCTTCCATACTTTTCATATCCGTAGTTATAATTTGGAAAATACGGGAAAATCGTGTTTTCTATTTTTCCAGTTTTTTTTTTGAAAATTTTGCATGAACATGTTTTTTATTTTTCTAGTTTTCTTAGAAAATTTTTTTGGAAAACAATTGAAGTAAAAAGGCCCTAAGGGTTTTATTTTTACTGAATTTATTATTTATTTGTATTTTTATTATTTTTAGTTTTTTTCTGGATATTCTAAAGAATGTGTAATTTACATGACTATTTTTAGACTATATATATTAATGACACGGTTTTCAAATTTTTATCATTAGTGTCATTTTTACTTACTTTCATATTTTTTGGTAATTATACAAGTGATTTAAATTTTAGCAGGTTATTCTTTTTAAAATTATTCGTATAAATTAGAAGAATTTAGATTGTACATAGTGATTGAATAATAAATATGTGTTTTCTTATATTTAATTGAGCATTATGTTAATTTAATTATGCAATTTATTGATTGAATAAGATTTAGCTACGCGTGTCGCACAAGAAAAATGTTTAACTTTATCCACCATAAAAAATCAAATAAGTTAATGCTTAATTTAAATAACGCTCACATATTGAATTAATTTGACGAGCCACCACTCCCGTTATTAATTTGAACATCTTATCTTTATACCGCTTCTCTAAAAGAAATAAGTTGTTAAGGATTTTACAAGTTAATCACTTTATCGGAAATTAAATTAAAAAATATATTTTAGATAAATTATTGATGTTAAAGTAGGTTTTTAATATATGATGCAGGAGAAGAAGACTGGTATTTTGAATAGAAACTTGACATGAAAAGGCCTACGAGGAAAAAGGGAGGACAATGACATGAACATGCTGACATGTTGCATGATCATGCTGAAATAGAAAAATATTTCAATAGCCGACCAAAGGTCTTCATGTCTAGTGCGTGCAGTAGCATGCTCAAAACTCGACATGATCACGCTACTTACATTTAATATTTTATTTTAATTAGAATTTGTTTTATTTCGTATTAGGGTTTTGATATCCCTATATAAATAATATATGATGTAATATTTGACAATCTTTGATTAAATTAAAAACCTATTAGTTTTCTCTTATTTTTCTTATGGATTCAAGAATTCTATCTCGTGGATTCGAGATTTGCCTTGTGGATTCAAGGTGATTAGAGATTTCTCTTTGTTTGAGAGTCCTTACGAGAATTATCGTTTGTTTTTCCTTCGCTTCCGTCATGCGTCAATATCGTTTATGGGGTTCAACATAAATATTTTCAAAGAATATATTTATCACTTTGGCTGCTCTCAACCCATAGGATCAAGTAATGTTAATATTAGGAATTACATGTAAAATAAATCAAAAAAAGTAGAAATATGAATAGAAATAATATATTGAAAACAAGATAAAACCCGTACGTTTTCCTTCTGTTGGACCAAGGACTCAAGAGAAGGGCCCAAAATGATTTAATTGTAATGTACTTAGACATTAAAGCCCAACGGACCCATTTGTAACAAGGACGCCCTATTGGGACCCCCTGTAAATATAGAGCCACTAACTCATTTGTAAGGGTTGGCACTTTGAATAAAGAAAAGAGTCTCTTATTTATCATTCAAATATTTCCCTAAATATTTGGATAATCATTTGGCGCTAAAAGGAGATTTATTCTTAATTCTAACCGAAAGATGCTGACGAATGAAGTGGATACGCCAACAAAAAATGAAGTTCCGCCCAAAGTTTCGTCCGCTGTGATTGTGACTATTCCAAGGCAATCCGACAACCAAGCATCGTCGAAACAACCGACGCTGCAGCCGAAATGCTTATTCCTCCAGATCTGGCGAGTCAACCGCACGATTTGATAATCAGGGAGGCTTTGCCAAAGAAGCGCAAGTTTCAACCAGATTAGCGACAAAGGGTGAACACAACAAAAGGTAAACAATACTACCTAGCGACATGCGCCCACACCTCGAAAATATTGAGTGTTTGAAGATGTAATGAGATGAAGCTCTTGATGATGGCGCCTATTCCGATGAAGAGCTTCAGCTTTTTGAGAAAGAAGCTCGCATTCTGACAGCTTAATTAGAACGACAGCGAGAAATTCACAGGCTGCGTAAAGAGCTCTGTAACACGTCGATAGCGAACCAAGGGGTGGAGGAGCGGTATTTTGAAGACGAAGATGATGATGTTTATGAATATGAGCCTTCCACTGAGTCGACATACTCTCAGTCACGAGACCGTCGCCAACTAACAGTTTCCTCTAGCGACATCTCGCAAAAGACGGAATCCACAGACACAATCTCCCACAAGGAATTTGTGAAAATGTCGTAAGACATGGCACAGATGCGAAGCTTAATGCGCTCTCAGTCGGGTTTTGATACAGTGGCAGAGAACCCCCTATAGAATCCTGCATTGACGAACGTTGAAAACGTCATCACTCGGCTATTTTGACGGATCATCCGATCCTCTCGCATTTCTAAACATATTCGACGGTCGAATGGCATTATTCGGACACTCGAAGATCGCCCGTTTCCAATTTTTCTCCACGTGCTTGCAAGGCACAGCGCTGCGCTGGTACAGTAATTTTCATCCTCGCTCAATCGACACTTGGTCTACTCTAAAGAGCAAATTTCAAGCTCGTTTCTCCAGCAATTATAAGGGCATAAAAGTCACAACATCCATCATGACTATGCACCAACAATCGAACGAAAGTCTCCGTAGTTTCTTAATTCGCTTTAGGGAGGAGATAGCAGAAATACCAGATCTCATTGAACAAATGCCCGTAAATTTTTTAACGGCAGGCATCGACAAATCTCAACATGGCCTACTTATCGAGGAGATATTTGAGAAGTGACCAAAAACCTACAAGCAGAATTTCAAATCATCGAACATCGTATGATGCTACAGGAGGCGGTGAGTTGTATGTAGTCACCACGACGCTCCTCGAGATACGAACACCGTCGCAGCTATAGTCTAAGATCACCGTCAAGGGAACGACGATACAACAACCATCGATCCCCGAGAAGTAGAGAAATTGATTATCCATCGAGGGATAGGAAAGAAAGGGATTGGAAACCCCACCCTCGTCCTGACAAAGAGTTTACCAAACTTAACGCTGATAAGGCAACAATCTTAGTTGTTCTAAAAATAGATCTAGATTACCGCCCGCTGAGGCCAATGAAACATGGTCGATCTCCGAGCTCAAGGTACTGCGACCACCACGAAGATATAGGCCATATGACCGAACAATGCTTCCAATTGAGTAACCTCATCGAGGGAAAAATTCTTTGAGGATAATTAGTCCATTACGTTGAACAAGAGGGCACACATCGCCATGACCGGAGGCACGATGAGGATAGAGATATCGACATAATATTCGGAGGTATAGCAACCAGTGGCACATCCAATAACTCCCGTAAGACATATGCACGCGAGATGCTCAACATTAACCCCTCTCCGGTAAAATTCCCACGTGTGAACCCTTCCCCAGTTATATCATTCTCTGATAATGACTACTACTCAGGACTCATCAAAGGTCATCAAGATGCTCTTGTGATAACGACCTGTGTGGGAAATAACACTGTCAAGAAAATGCTAGTGGATAATGGGAGTTATGTTGACATATTGTATTACCACGCCTTTGCTCAGATGGATATCGGATATCGCAGACTCAAAAATTCTCGCACCCCATTATACGGGTTCACTGGAAATGAAGTTCACGTTGTAGGAACCGTCAACATGCCAGTATTGTTTGGTTCTCCTCCGTGTCAAATTTGAAAAGTAGTCAAATTCTATATAGTGTCAAATTCTATATAGTCAGCGCTTCTTCCAGTTTTAGGGCCATCCTAGGCGGAACAACAATCAATGATTTAAGAGCAATTACATCTATCACTCACCTGAAGATGAAATTTCCCACGAAATTTGACATTGGGGAAGTTGTTGGAGATCAGGCTGCACGCTAATGTTATTTACCCATCGTCGCACTAAGAGTCAAACAATATAATGAGCTGGAAGCAATCAAATCCTCGATATAAACCCCATAGAGATGATCGACATTCCCGTAAGCAACTCCTGCTCACTAGTTGATGAAACGGAAGAAATTGAGGTCGTGGAGGGAGATCCTGACAAGAAAACCCGCATAGAAAAAAATTTGGCCAACCCCATTAAGCTCGAACTAACGAGTCTCGTCCGAGAATTCGCAGACATTTTTGCGTGGGATCCTAAAAACATGTCGGGTATTCCCTAGGTCGTAGCCCGATACTCGCTACATATTAGCAGAGACCTAACTCCAATACGACAGAAGCATCATGTATTCTCCGAAGAAAAAGGGTAGCCATCGATCAAGAGCTAGAAAGACTCCTCGCAGCCGGCTTATCACACCTGTCAAATTTCCCACGTGGATCTCTAATGTCGTCCTGGTTAATAAAAGCAACGATAAATGGTGAATGTGCATTGACTATTCCGGTGTAAATTGAGCGTACCCGAAGGACTTTTACCCTCTTCCAAATATCGATCAGCTTATCGATGCTACATCAGGAAACGAACTCTTGTCATTCATAAACGCTTTTTCGGGGTACAACCAGATAAAAATTGATAACCAAGATTGGGAATAGGCTGCTTTCATCACACACCGAGAAGTTTTTGGATATCGAGTCATGCACTTCGACCTCTGTTAGGAAATGAATAACACATAGAGGGAGGTGAATGTGTTTTTACAGTTTTGAGCTTTTCTTAAATGTTTATGGTTGAATAAAGTAAATTGATTCTTGTAGTGAAATGAGTTCATGCAGAATTTAAACTTGCAGAATACTAAAGAACACAAATCTTCAAAACTCACTTAATTTTATATTAAAATTAAGGCTGTTTTGCTACAAAATTTCTAGGCTCGTTGTTGATAAAGAGCTTATCTTCTTCTTGAGAGCGTTATAAAAAATCTGATCTAAAATTGTTGCACCTGACTAAGGACCAATGTTAACTTTATAACTCAGTTAACTGCTGGTTTACACAGTGGATAATAAAATGTGCTATTAGCTTTTCTAAACTGTCACTTGTCATTTCTATTTAAAGAAAAGCAGATCTTCCATTTCTGGCTTAGCGTATCTTTAGCATCCTGTGTTCACTTTATACATCCTATGACAGTTAATCTTTGCCATTGATCTTGCATACTCTTCAAGCTGCTTTTTGTAGACTTGTCAATCCAGCTGTTGGATTGTTTGTTGATTGTTTATCTTGAATATTGAACTGATCTGCAACCTTGTACTTTGAGACTGTACATTGAGATCTCCAGTTTAGGTATACAGAACACTTGACATCTTGATAAGTATATAGGCTCATCGAGATCTCTAGCACTCCATATTTAGTTTGGCTTGTAGAGGTCTTCAGCTTGTCGAGATCTCTAGCCTTCACATCTACACTTTGACTTATCAATAACTCTTAGTTCTCGAGTGGCTTCTTGACTTGTCGATATTTCAGAGTTCATAGTCAAAATTTACCTTGTCGATATCTCAGAGTTCTCTAGTGAATTTTGACTTATCGATATCTCTGAGTTCTCTAGTGGAACTTGACTTATCGATAACTCAGAGTTTTCTACTGAATGTAGACTTGTCGATAACTCTGAGTTCTCTAGTGAAGGAATGACTTCTCGATATCTTCAATCTTCAGTTCTTCAATTTGGCTTGTCGATATCTTCTTGAGTTCTCTAGTAGTTATCCTGACTTCTCGATAAGCCATTCTGGAGTTCTCGAATGACTTCTCTATAACATTAAATATGTGACTTGTAGAGATCTTGACTTAGAGTATTTTTCTCCAAACTGATTTATTCAACTCCAAGCTTCTTCAAAATTCTTTTGATGCATGATCTTCTTGATCTTCTTCCAAATAGAATCCTTAGGCTTAATACTGTTTCAGGAAAAAGACTCCAGTCTGCTCCTTTGCATTTTTACAGACTTTAAGTGTTACAAGTATAAAATACAAATTAAGATATACAACTTACTTAATTTTGATAAGATGTCTTAGTCATGTTAAAGAACATGCATGTCTTTTACAACAATCTCCCCCAATTTGTGAGAAGATTGCTTAACACAAATTCATGCCTGTTAACAAGACTAACCCCAATTTTAAAATGGATAAAATTAATACATAAAGCTTGATAGAATTACAACTTGTACAACATAAGATTCACAAGGTTCAATGGTTACAAGATTCAGGTAAAGACAGTTTTTACATCTGCTTCGTTTCTAAGTTGATCCTTCAATTTGTCAAGAATTTCAAGTTCTTCTATGATAGGTGTTCCACTTAGAGCTTCTACAAGTTTTTGTCTTGCTGCCTTAGAGTAACCTTGGTCCAGAAACTTTATGCAGAATCTTGAGACTCCATCAGCTCTAATATTTAGAAATCTCCCATCTTTAGAAATTATGCTCATTCACTTTGCTTTCAACTCTTCTGATCTTTTTATGTACATGTTTATCTCTTCATCATGCCTCCTTCTTCTTTCTTTAGCTTCAGCCTTATCTCTTTTCTTTGTTTCCTCCCTTTCAATCAACCATTCAGCTAGAGATGATCTTCATGCCCTTGTAGCAGTATCCCTGCATTTTAACAAACTTATCACTCTCTTAATTTTTGTAGGGGCCAAAGAATCCATTAAGCTTTTGTTAAGAAGAGTGAATGTACCATCCTTAAAATAAATTCTGACTTCTCTCAAGGATACAATCCAAACTCTAACAATTTCCTCAGCCAGATATTGGAAATGGTCTTCATCTGAGGTGCACCAATTTAGAGGTAGAAAGTCAGATTCCTTAAAGCAATTACATATGGCTCTTTCAGTGACTTCCACTTTCTTTGCAGGCTTGACTTTCTTAGACTTTCTCCCAACAGATTTGAGCTTAAATTTTAGTGCAGGTTTGGCTAAAGGTAGGGTTGTCATTTTCTTGAGAATTGTGTTGTTTGAGGTGATTGGAATTTTTAGGAAGGAGTTGGCAGTTTGTCTATAAAGAAATTTTGGATTAGATGTTTGGGAAGGTTTGATGTTCGAGAAAGTTGATGTTGTGGGTTGAGCTGAGGTTTGAGATGGTTGTATTTGGATTTTTAGGGTTGTTTAGGTTTCTGAATCATCATGAGGATTTCTGCTCTTCCTCTCACCTCTTCTCTTCTTCTCTTCATCTTTCTTGTCATCCTCCTTCTTTTCTCCACCCTTGCTACCAGATGGCTTACTGGACTGACTCGGATTTGAGCCAGAAGGATTTTGATCACTCTTCTTCTGCTCATCATCATCCAAGTCATGGGCAAGTTGGCTTCTGCATTTTCCAGATATCTCCTTAGTAGCTTTATCATTTCTATATCATCATTGTTTTTGTTTTTCTTAGCTTTTAAGCTAGTTCCTAGGATCATGATAAGCCTCTTGTTGTTCATGACACATTGTTTGGGGATATTGAAATGTCTGAATTATCTGGTGGTTGGACAGATGTATGCTATACCCTTACTTGGCTGTAGATATGCTTCAGGGAAGGCAGCTACATGATCATATCTCAGTGCAGTTAGTATCCTGGTATCTTTACGAGTTATAGTTCTCACTTTGCTGATAAAGATGTCTAACTCAGATGCCCTCCCTGAGACAAGGCAATTGAGGGACACCTGCATACATCTGTCTGTCCCTGAGTCATTTGCATTAACCACTATCCTCTCTTTCAGAAAGTTGTCCTTATTGACCTTGATCACTCATATGAAATTGATTGTCTTGTTCATGGCCTTTTTATATGTGAAGTGATTGTTGTTAAGAGAAGCTTTTAAGGCTTTAAGTAGTTCTTCAAACTCTATGCTCAGACTAGGTCCTTCAGCAGACCTAATAAGTCTCTCCATGTCAAGATTAACTTCTTTAGATTTTGTTACAGCCCCCTAGACTTGTTGTTGAGATGACCTAGATCGTGTTAACCTAGCCTCTATCTCCCCCTTAGTCTTCTTGACAGGCATTAGAAGGGGAATAGAAATTTCAGGCCTGACTTGTTCAAGTAGAGAAGGTAGTGGTATGTTGAGTTTGCCCACGATGGCTCCTAAAGCTATAGAATTCTGCATTTGAAGATGCTTATGGGAGTCCACCAGGGTTTGGATATCTGTTTGTTGACTCTTGACAAGAGATGTCAAAGCCTGAACTTGTGCAGTGAGAGAAGAGTTGGAGTCTTGCAATACTGTGACTTGACCCTGTAGAGACTGAATTTGCAGATTTGTTGAGGTGGATCCAGGCTGATAAGAGCTGCTAGATGTGCCAAAGTATTCTCCTACAACCTCTTTGATCCCTTCCATTAGCAACGCTAAAGGCTTAAATCTGATCTGGTGAAGTTGATCCAGCTGAACCTTAGTCTCATTTGAGTGAGTAATTTATTTGTGGATCATTTCATGGAGATTGGAGAAAGATTGTTTGAGGTTTTTGATTTCCTTCTCAATGGAGGCAAGATCCATCCTAGCCATTTGCTCAGTAAAATGCTTAAATTTCTTAGAGATCTGCTCTTGAGATGGTATGATCTTGTCCATCTTCTCATTCACCAATTTTCTTATTCTGTCTTCATGGCCAGTAAGCTTGATTTCAAGAGCTTTATCAAACAGATGAAATGCTTTGAGCTGAGCTTTGTATACATCTGTAATGGCATCATAGATAGCTTCTGGACTCAAGTCTTTTGCATTGCTCCCCAGAATAGTAACATACTCTTCTCTGAATCTGGCCAAAACTTGATTCATCTTCAGGGCAAAGACATCAGACATCCATGCATCCACATTCCCATCTGGCTCAGCATCATTGTAATTTTCTTCTTTTGCTCCTCAACCTCTTCATTATAAGCAAGCATGATAGCTTGATAGTCTTGATTGCTCATATCTGAAGTCAGAAGATGCTGTGAAATATTGGTCAGTCCAGAGATCTGCTCTACTAGTAGATCATCTATAGAAGTTGGTTGAGAGGCAGATTCTTGTAGCCACTGAGAGAGTATGTGAGGTTGTTGAGGTTGAGAGGTGGATGGTTCATCAGAAATACCTGTGACTGAGATCACAGTTTGACTCACAGATTGCTCTGTGGTTTTGACAGTGTGTTGTCCTCCACTTGTAGTGGGAACCTCCACTTGAATTGGAGGGGATTTGACTGGGTTACTGTCATGTACACCAGACTCAAATCCTTGTGTGTCTTGCAACACAATGGCACTTGAATGTGATATGCTTGCCTCCCCTATGACATGATCATGGGCAATTGTACTCCTAGCTTCAACTGCAAAGGCAATTTCTGCTAGGGTTGTGAGGGGAGTTGTTCCTACATGGGGAACCTCCAGTTGAATTGGAGAGAATTTAGATAGCTCCCCCTCAGGAGTACTACCCTCAAACCTTATAGTCTGTGAAGACTGTTTTGTACATGAAGTTGCATTAGAAGTATCCATGGGGTCTTCAGTAAAGACTGATGAATCCCCCATATTTATGATGGTGTCATCAAGGTCTACCCCAGCATGTAGCCTCTCACCATCTGAATGAGGTGTCTGGATGGTGAGCAGAGCTTCTTGAGCTAAGTCACTTGATTTTTGGTGCACTTGGGAAGTGGATTCAAGTGGAGTTGGAATAGAAGAAATTTTAGTTATAAGAATTTGTTACTCAGCTGTGAGTGTTGGCAGCTCCCCCTGAATAGATGAGGGAGCTTCAAGTGATGTGGCCTCACAGTATGTGCCTTCCTTGTTTCTTCTACCATACACTTGAATTATTTTTTGTGCTGGCTGTGCAGACTCACTCCTGGTTGTTTTTACCACTGCATCATGTTGGGAGGATGTAGAGGAGGGTGGAGTGGTCAGCTCAATTAGTTTACTCCTTTTGGATCTTTTGACCAGAGGTGTTTCTCTTTCAGCTCTCTCCTCACCATTCTTAGTTATCACAACTAGGTTTATCCCCTTTCTCTTCTTTTTACTGACCTCACCCTTTTGAGAGGATGAGGTAGTTGGTTCCCTAGCTTCTAAAGGTTGTGAAAGAATGGTTGCAGCTTGGGAAGATCCATTTTGGTAATCCTGTGTTTGTACTTCCACGGGTTCAGGAATCATAGCTGTACTAGATTGTGCATTAGATCTCATGTCAGGCGTAGGATAAGGATAAGTCCTAAACCTCTCCAACATAAATGGAGTGATTCTCAGACTTACATTGACCTTATTTTTTGTAGTAAGTGAGCAAAATATTATTTTGGACACTTTCTTACAATTACATATTTTAGTACTATCTATACCATTCAGTAGGTGTATGTCAGCTACTTTATTATTTAAAGTGGACATAATAAATCTAGGAAAGAAAATTTCTTTACCTCTAGCTGTCAGAGGCATAATCAGCCTGGTTGTAAGTTCTTCCAGGATCAGCAGACCAACATTCAGGTGTCTGTTGTGGGCAATTGAATACACCAGCTTTTACACAACACTTCAGATGTTGTCATATCCTGTTTTTCTGCAAGTAATGGACATTACTACAAAGTCAAAGATGAAAGACCACTTCTTCCTTAGATTGGTTATGTTTAAGCTTGACAGGTTGATTCTCCCACCATAGGTGATGAAGTCCATGAACTCGGTCAGCTTATCAGGGGTTGGTACCTCCACCAGATTCTCAGTTGGCAGCCCCAAAGCTCTATTCACATCTTGGTCATTGAATTCTATTAGTTGGCCTCCAATTGTGCATGTCACCACCATAGAAAGAGAGTTGTTATTTATATCAGTCCTCACTACAGTTGTAGTCCATAATTCATGCAACACATCTAGATACAATACTGGATTTGCAGTCAAAGCACCAACAAGATAGGATTCAGCCAACAGCTTCACAAACCCCTTGAAACTATCAGGGGCTTGGTTTGTATCAGTAAAAGCAAGATAGTTGGTTCCTTTCTCTGGGATAGATGTCCTTGCAACATTTTGAGTCATTGTTGATTGATGAGAATGAATGGGTAAGAAAAAATTCTGGGAATGGATGAAAAACGAGAGAGAAATCGGTTTTGGATTGGAAGCTAGGTCACTATAGATCTCGAAAGTTTTAAGTAAGTGTATGTATCGAGAAGTCTGGGTATTTATAGTAAAAGTAGATGACTTGTCGAGAACTCAAACATAGTGTTAGGAATATGTGTATTAGTTTGATGATAAGTTAAGCAAAACACTTAAGTAGAAATCTAGTGTTTGTAGCCTCAACGGATAAGACCATCTTGGCTATCCGTTGAAGGAGTAGTTGTACTTAGCAATAAGTTTAGTATTGTAGCACATTTCACTCTCTGGTTTCAAGCTGTAATTCTTAGATGTTGTTAGGAAATAATCAGTCATGTTGACTACTAATGGATGTACAAATAGGAGGGCTAATTGTAAATATTTCATGCCTTGTAATTTTGTATAAGTGAAGAAGTGTCAACGGATATTGAAGACCTTCAACGGATAAGAAACAAAGCTTCAACGGATGTCTCTAATGCTTCAACGGATAATATCCATCAACGGATAAGTGCTTCAATGGATAAAGACTTCAACTGATAATGCATCAACGGATAAAGCTTCAATGGATAAAGCCTCAACGGATAAGGCATCAACGGATGAAAGCTTCAACGGATGCTTAGTTCATTAGCAGTTGATAGTGACAATTCACAAACTGACAGAGGCACATGGGTTGACAGAGACATACTGGAATGTGGAAGCCTCTAGGAGGAATCAAGAAAATGCAGCATTTCCATTCTGATACAAACAAGGAAGTATTCAAAGATTTACAGATTATCCTAGATTGCATTGGATAGAGAAATGAAGAAGAAATATGTGAAGAATCTTTTCAATTGTATTTTACAGTTTGTCTTCACTTGTAAACTTGGTGATATATAAATCAAGTAGCAGCTAGTAATTAGATATGAATTTTCCTGAGCTGTTTAGAAATATCAAAAGAGAAAATCATCTAGTTTGTACTAGGAAGCAGCTGTGATTTAATTCTTTGAATCACAGATTTTCTGAAATAACACATCTCTGGTGGAACAACAAATCCACCAGAAAAGTTTTTAAGTTCTTTGTGCTCATTACATTTGTGTTTGAATATATATCTGTCTGCATCAGCTTCAAGCAATTCACACACATTTGATCACTCAAACACTTAGCCTTAGAAATTGCTCAAAACTTGAAAAAGTTTTGAGATTTACATTCAACCCCCTTTCTGTAAATCTCATTGTTAGTCCACTGGGAATAACAATTGGTATCAGAGCAAGCTCTTAACATACAAAGAGTTTAAAGATCTATTCTGCTAACATCATGAGTGCACAGAAGAATCCTCCTGCTACCATCATGAGTAGGAAGGATATTGATGTAAAGATCCCAATCCTGGAAAAAGATAATTATCATCACTGGAAAGTGAAGATGCATTTACATCTTCTTTCTCAAGATGAAAGCTACATCAACTGTATTGAAAATGGTCCTCACATCCCTCACAAAGTAGCCACAGCTGCTACTGCAACAGTTGTTGTTGGACAGTCCATTCCCAAACCAAAAGCAGAATGGACTATTGAAGACATGGAAGAAATCCGCAAGGATAAGAGAGCCATGAACATCTTGTTTAATGGCTTAGATCAAGATATGTTTGACAATGTCATCAATAGCCAAACTGCAAAGGAAGTTTGGGATACTGTACAAATCATCTGTGAAGGTACTGAGCAGGTCAGAGAGAACAAGATGTAGCTTCTTATTCAACAGTATGAATATTTTTACTTTGAAGAAGGTGAATCATTAAATGATACCTTCAACAGGTTTCAGAAACTGTTGAATGGATTGAAGCTGTATGGTAGAGTGTACCAAGTCAAGGATTCCAACTTAAAATTTCTTAGGTCTCTGCCAAAGGAATGGAAGCCCATGACTGTCTCTTTGAGAAATTCTCAAGATTATAAGAACTTCACACTTGAAAGATTATATGGAATTCTGAAGACTTATGAACTTGAAATGGAGCAGGATGAGCTGTTGGAAAAGGGAAAGAGAAAAGGAGGAACAGTTGCTCTTGTAGCTGACAGTGAGAAGATAGAAGCCAGGAATGAGGAGAAGACAATGCCAAGTCTCAAAATTGGCACAAGCAAATCAGAATCAAGCAAGGGTAAAGAGCAAGTTGCTGAGGATGAAGACAATTCCAGTCAGGATGAATCTGATGATATTGAAGAACATTTGGCCTTTCTGTCCAGGAGGTTTGCAAAAATGAAGTTCAGGAAAAACACAAAGTTCACTAAGCCAAACAAAAATATGGTGGACAAATCAAAGTTCAAATGTTACAACTGTGGCATTAGTGGACACTTTGCAAGTGAGTGTAGGAAGCCAAATTCTGAGAAAAAGAAATTTGAGCAAGTTGATTACAAAAAGAAGTATTTTGATTTGCTCAAACAAAAGGAAAGAGCTTTTCTCACTCAAGATGATTGGGCAGCAGATGGGGTAAATGAAGATGATGATGTGGAATATGTCAACCTAGCCCTGATGGCTAATTCTGATGAAAATGAAACTAGTTCATCAAGCAACCAGGTAATTACTACTGATCTCTCTCAGCTTTCTAAACATGAATACAATGAAGCCATAAATGATATGACCAATGAATTATATCATTTGCGTATTTCCCTTAAATCACTAGCAAAAGAAAACACTAGGATCAAGGAGAATAATGTGTTTTTAAGTGATAGGAATGCTGTGTTAGAGGATCAGGTAATTGAGCTTGAAAAGATAAAACTTAAATGCTTGACTGTTGAGAGTGAACTAGCAGAAGCTGTTAAGAAAGTAGAAATTCTTTCTACACAGTTAGAAAGTGAGCAAGAGGTAATCAAGGCCTGGAAAATATCTAGGGATGTTAGTGTTCAGATTGCAAAGGTTCTGGGAATTGAATCATTCTGTGAGGATGCCTGGAAGAAAAACAAAAGGGAGTTAGAATTAATTGATGGATTGTCAACGGATGTGGAATCAACGGATGATGAAAGTTATCCGTTGAAGGAAGAAAAGGAGCATCCGTTGAAGGCTCATCAATTAAAACAGGCAAGTTCTTTTAAAAATAAAAATCTCAATAAAAAGAATGATTCAACTCTCAAGAACTTTGTCAAAGAAGGAGCTAGCACATCCAGAGATGTCAGTAAGGTGAATATAGGACACATGACTTTAGATCAGCTAAAAGATAGGCTTAAGTTGGTTGAGGATAAGAAGGAAACTAAAAGAAAATCTAAAAGAAATGGGAAGGTAGGGATTAATAAACATAACAATTACACACCTGATAGGTATGCTCCTAGAAAAAGTTGTGTGCATTGTAAAAGTGTTAATCACCTATCTGATAATTGCAAATCTGTTAAAAATGCTCCCATGCCTTCAAATCCCTCCATGCCTAACATGTCTATGTCACCTCTGCATGCTATGCCTGTTATGTCTCACCAGAATCCCCATACATATTTTGCAAACATGCCATATATTAACAATCCTTATTTTACTGCATTTAGTATGCCTCAAATGCCATACAATATTCCTATATGGAATAACATGTTTGCACAACCTATGCCTTATCAAATTCAATCAAATGTGTTAAATGATTCTGTGACTAACCCTACACTTCAACCAACCACATCTGAGACCAAGGTTGACCCAAAGTTACCTAAGTCAAAAGATGCAGGAGGAATGAAGTCTAGGAAAAAGACTAACAAGGCTGGACCCAAGGAAACTTGGGTACCAAAATCAACTTGATTGATTTTGTTGTGTGCAGGGACAAAGAAGGAATCTATGGTACTTGGACAGTGGTTGTTCAAGACACATGACAGGAGATTTCACCCTGTTCACAGAGTTTAAAGAGAGAGCTGGCCCTAGCATAACCTTTGGAGATGACAGCAAAGGATTCACTATGGGATATGGCTTGATTTCAAAAAAAAATGTCATCATTGATGAAGTTGCATTGGTTGATGGTCTCAAACACAATTTATTGAGCATCAGTCAACTATGTGACAGAGGGAATACTGTTTCCTTCAATTCTGAAGCCTGTATTGTCACAAGTAAAAAGGACAATAAAGTGGTTCTAACTGGAGTTAGAAAAGGAAATGTGTACTTAGCTGATTTCAACTCTACAGATGCAGAATCCATTACTTGTCTTCTCAGCAAAGCAAGTCCAGTTAAAAGTTGGCTATGGCACAAGAAGCTGTCCCATTTGAATTTCAAGACAATGAATGATCTAGTCAAAAAAGACTTAGTTAGAGGAATGCCTCTAGTGGAATTCACAAGGGATGGACTGTGTGATGCTTGTCAGAAAGGAAAGCAAAAGAAAGTATCATTCAGTAAGAAGCTTGAATCTGCAATTGATGAACCACTATAACTTCTACACATGGATCTTTTTGGACCAGTCAATGTATTGTCAATTTCAAGGAAAAGATACTGCCTAGTGATTGTAGATGATTTCTCAAAGTTTTCATGGGTTTATTTTCTTGGATCAAAGGATGAAGCTAGTGAAATCATCATCAATCATATCAAGCAAGTCAACAATCATCCTGATTTCAAAGTAAGGAATATTAGGAGTGACAATGGAACTGAGTTCAAGAATTCAACCATGAAATTGTTCTGTGAAGAAAGTGGGATCATGCATGAGTTCTCAGCTCCAAGAACTCCACAACAAAATGGTGTGGTGGAAAGGAAGAACAGATCACTAATTGAAGCTGCAAGGACAATGCTTAAAGAGTCAAAACTCCCAACTTATTTTTGGGCTGAGGCTGTTAACTGTGCATGTTACACTCAGAATATTTCTCTAATCAATCAGGCAAAATGCATGACTCCCTATCAATTATTCAAGAGAAGAAAACCAACTTTAAACTTTCTACATGTCTTTGGTTGCAAATGCTACATCTTAAGGAATCAATCTGATCACAAAGGGAAGTTTGATGCAAAGGCTGATGAAGGAATATTTGTTGGTTATTCTGCTGGAAAATCATATAGGGTCTACAATCTAAGAACCAACATTGTCATGGAATCTGTACATGTTGTGTTTGATGATAAAAAGATTGATGGACTAACAGATGAGGGACATCATGAAGGACTCAAATTTGACAACATTGAGATATACTGTGATGATAGTGAAGATGAGAATGATAAAGAAGGCATCTCAAGAAGAATTTAGAATTTGCCTTTGGATAATGCACAGAATGCTGCATCCGTTGAAAGTCATAATTCAGCTTCCGTTGAAAGAAGCAATGCAGCATCCGTTGAAAGACAAAGTGCATCATCCGTTGAAGTTCATAATGAAGCATCCGTTGATCACAGTCTGTCAACGGATAATAAATTCACTTCATCAGTTGATAGAGCTCCCAATTCCTTTCAAAGGATCAGCAACTCAGGGGGAGTTTCAACAAATCAACATTCTATCTCACATCATGACAATACTGAGGCAACCTCATCTAGGGCTAATCTACCACCTCAAAGGAAATGGACCAAGAATCACCCTTTTGAACTGATCATTGGTGATGCTACATCAAAAGTACAAACTAGAAAGGCTACTCAAGATGAATGTCTGTATAGTAGCTTTCTATCACAGGAGGAACCTAAGCGAGTGGAAGAAGCTCTATTGGATCCAGATTGGATTTTAGCAATGCAAGAGGAGCTAAACCAATTTGAGAGGAACAAAGTATGGAAGCTGGTACCCAAGCCAAAGAACAAGAGTTCTATTGACACAAAATAGGTATTCAGAAACAAGATGGATGAAAATGACATTGTCATAAGGAATAAAGCCATATTCAACAAGAGGGAATAGATTTTGATGAAACATTTGCTCCAGTTGCCAGACTTGAAGCCATCAGAATCTTTCTAGCCTATGCAGCTAATGCCAATTTCAAAGTCTATCAAATGGATGTCAAGAGTGCATTTCTAAATGGGGAATTGGAGGAAGAAGTTTATGTAAGCCAACCTCCAGGTTTTGAAGATCCAAATTTTCCAAACTATGTGTATTATCTGTTGAAAGCACTCTATGGACTAAAGCAAGCACCTAGAGCCTGGTATGAGACTTTGTCAAAGTTCCTTCTAGATAATCACTTCACAAGAGGTACTGTTGACAAAACTCTCTTCTTTAGAAATGTTAATGGCTCTAAGATACTTGTACAAATTTATGTAGATGATATTATATTTGGATCTACAGATGATAAGCTTTGTAAAAAGTTTGCTAAATTAATGCAAAGTAAATATGAAATGAGCATGATGGGAGAGCTAACTTACTTTCTTGGTTTACAAGTTAAACAAGTTAGTGGTGGAATTTTCATTAGTCAAACTAAATATATTTATGATCTTTTAAAGAAGTTTGACTTAATGGATTGTTCACATGCAAAAACTCCCATGGCCACTGCCACTAAGCTTGAATTAAACAAGGCTGAAAAGTCTGTGGATATTACAAGTTATAGAGGCATGGTTGACTCACTTTTATATTTAACTGCTAGTAGACCTGATATAATGTTTTCTACATGTCTCTGTGCTAGATTTCAAGCTGACCCTAAAGAATCTCACTTAGTGGCTATTAAAAGAATTTTCAGATATCTCAAGGGGACTCCAAATCTAGGAATTTGGTACCCTAGAGAGTCTGGTTTTGATCTAATTGGCTACTCAGATGCAGATTATGCAGGTTGCAAAATAGATAGGAAAAGCACAACAGGCACCTGTCAATTTCTAGGGAACAAGCTTGAATCATGGTTCAGCAAGAAGCAGAATTCTGTTTCCACATCAACAGCTGAAGCTGAGTACATTGCTGCTGGTAGTTGCTGTGCACATATACTATGGATGAGGAATCAACTATTTGACTATGGTCTGACTGTTGACAAAATTCCAATATTCTGTGACAACACAAGTGCCATCGCCATTACTGAAAATCCAGTGCAGCACTCAAGAACCAAGCACATTGATATCAAGTACCACTTCATTAGGGAACATGTGATGAAAGGTACAGTGGAACTTCATTTTGTTCCAAGTGAAAAGCAGATTACAGACATATTTACCAAGCCACTTGATGAATCAACATTCACAAGATTAGTAAGTGAGTTAGGTATGCTTAATTATTCATAATCTATGTCATCTATATAATCTGTCTTGAAGCCTGAAATGAATTTGCTGCAAGAACAAAGCTGGCTTTAATTAAGACTTATCCTATTAACGGATATTCTCTATCCGTTGAAAGCCAAAATTGTTCTATCAACCGATGTTCATTATCCGTTGAAAGACAAATACATTTCTGGTAATTTTATCCTTCAACGGATAAAATGGTGTTGTTCATCAACGGATAACTATTTCCCTTATCCGTTGAAGTGTCACGTCAGTTACTATAAGTGAGTCACAGCCGTTGATTCTTTTACTCAACCGTTGGTACATATATACAGTGTTGTATGTATTTGTATTTAAGGTAGTTTTCAGAATTTCTACAGTTTTATTTATTCTTGAACGGCTGTAACTTACTTAAAAGTATCATTTAATCATTTTATTTACGTTTTAATTCAAGAAAGTATAAAAGCCCAATTGAACTCTTATTCTCACTTTACGCTTTCTTGCAATTCTTATTCTCTTTCTCTCTAAATTCTCAAGTTTTTCTCTACAACCTCTACTCACAACAATGGCACCAGTAGTCAAAATTATGTCTCAAACAGGATTTGTTTATGAAAAGAATAATTTCATAGCCTTGGTTGAAAAGAATGAAGCCCATTCTGATTATCACAAGATGATGGACTTCATCAAAAACTGCAAACTAAGCTATGCAATGCTGGAAGCCCCAACCATCTACTGTGAAGTGATTGAGGAGATTTGGACAAATGCAGAGTTCAACTCCACAGATATGACTATTGCCTTCTCTCTCAAAGGTAAGGACTATTGCATTAATTGTGATGATATACAATCTTGCTTTAAGTTGCCTGAGAATAATGCCATGACACCACACACTGATAAAGATGTCTCTGCTATGCTAGATTCCATAGGCTATGCTTTTGATTCTGCTAGTTTAGGTAGTATTAGAAGGAATGGCCTTAGGAAAGAATGGAGTTTTCTTGGAGATGCCTTTATTAAGGTTTTCTCTGGGAAGATTAGCAATTTTGATGCTATCACTTCATCTCTTGTTAATATGCTCTATATGCTAGTTTTTGATAGGTACTTTAATTTTAGCAACTGTGTTATGCTAGAATTAGGTTCCAGATTAGGTAACAAAGCTAATAGACCACATAACATCTACTATGCTAGATTCTTTATGTTATTGGCTAACCATGTTGTTGAAGGTTTGGTTATATCCAATGAGAATAATAAACTCAAATGCTGGGCACAAGAGAAAAGGGTCCTTGCAGACCTTTTGAGAATGAACCTCAACAGCCAGGTGCCATTGGTATACTTGCCAATCATGAATGCACCACAGGTAAGTGAGGTAAATACTTCTATAACTCCTACTATTTCCAACCCCAATGTTTCTTTGCCTTCTAGTGTGGCTATGGAACCTGTGTCTTTTTCCAAACAGGCTCCTACCAAAGCCACCAAATCTAAAGTTTCCAAAGTCAAGTCAAAGAAACTTGCCTCTGTTGTTTCTCAAAAGACAACAGTTGTAACAACTACCATAAACCCTGAAGGGAGTGAACAGGATGTGAGTGGTGAGGGGAGGGGTGAACATCAAAAAGCCCCTCAAGAAAAGGTGGGAGAGGTGAGTGGTACCCAAACCAGCCAAGCCACAGTCTCTCAAAAGACTGTGGTGGTTCAAAAGGAGTCCAACACATCCCTAGTTGCATCCTCCCAAAAGGTTGTAACTATTGAAAATAGTCCCCAACCAGGGAAGAAGCCACACATTCACCATTTAAAGCCTTTTCAAGGAAGAAAAAGGCCAAGACTCTAGTTTCCACACAAGGGACACACACAACACAGATATATCCACCTGTATCTGTGCCTTCTCAAATTCAGCTTGATGTGATTCCAGCAAATATGGAATCACAACCCCATTCTCTCAATATAGAAACACACCATTCATCAAACTCTCCAACACCCTCTCTGGATGTGGATATGATATTCACATCAATTCCTGATTCTCCCTCATTAAAACTCAGGGAGGAGCCCCACTCAAAACCTGGTGATCATCATCCTTTAAATGATTTGTTAGATCATCAGCCAATTCTTTCAGATGTAGTTGCAGAATCTGTGTCACCACACTTAAAATCAATCCACACAGATTCAACAATTATGTCACTTTCTATATCTACATCTTTTCCTTCTTCAACGGATATCTCTCATCCGTTGATAAGTGGTTGTTCTTCAACGGATAAGCTTAACAGCAGTTATCCGTTGATACCATCAGTTTCCACTTCAATGGATATTCCCTATCCGTTGATGGTCTCTACACACTTAACAGAAACAATTCCAACTGTAGAGGACATGGCAACTGTACAATCACTTTTAGGTTTGAGGGAAGGGAGTGATCTTTTGAGTGAGAGGCTGGGTTGCTCCCAGGAAAAAGGAGAGGTTGAGAGTCACCATATGCATGCTATTTCTTTCAGCATGGAAAAAGTGAGTGAGATGAGTGCCACCTTAGAAGGTGAGGGTGAGGGTGTGAGGGTGTGTGTGAGCCAGGGGGAGCCCCTGATGGAAGAACAGAGAAAAATTGAGAGAAAGGCAGGTACAGAAGCTATAAGGATGGATCCAGCCATTGCTAGTGAGTTAATGAAAGTGGATGATGCAGAAAAGGAAAGACAATTTCAGCAACATTACAAAGCTGTCATTGATAACATTTCCTTGGATGCTGACACTTTTACTCACCCTGTTTCAGCCTATCAATTATTGGCTGCACAGGGCAATGTGGAGGCAGAACAGACACTACACATTGTACACACTTCAAAATCTCTTCTCAGAGACAAAGCTGCTGTCAACAGGCTGCCTTCTCAAGCTGGTGAGCCATCTGAAGATTTTGGAGTAAATTCTAATGATGATGACTCTAATTCTTTGAATGAGAGCATGAACTTAGGGGGAGTAGCTGGCCCATGTTCTGTTCCTGATCCTCCTGAATGGGCATGGGCAAAACCATCAACACCAGGAGAGTTTGGTGTCACTTTGGTCAGACAAGTCATGACAATTCAGAAGGCCCTTCAGGAGACTCAAGATGCTGGTACCAAGGCAATTCTTCAAGCTCATCTGGAATCTCTACATCTCTTGCAGTTGCAGCATTACCAGCAAAATCTAAGTGTGGATGAGCTCAAGCAGGACATTGCTGATCTGAAATCCTACAATGCTGAGAAATTGGATTCAGTTATACCCTATGGTACTATGCAAGATTTGTTGGGGAGACTGAGGAAAGCATCTGATGCTGACAAGAGGCTGGCCAGATTGGAAGATAGGGTTCAAATCATTGAAGACTCTATGGTCACTATTCTTCAGAATCAACAAACTCAAACAAATCTACTCATGCAGCTGGCAAAAGCACAAGGCTTGACCCCTACCCTTGATGATAACAAAAAGGGGGAGAATAAAAGGGAAGGGGAAGGAGAGCCATCTACAACAGTTCAGATTTCTCAAGTACTAGTTCCTGTCATCACAACTTCTCCAACTATTCAAGTCAAAGGAAAGCTAGATGGAATTGATCTAATCCAAATAGCAGCAGCTGAATTGCAAGTCAAAGAGCAAAGGAAGAAGATTGATGAAAAGATGCAACTAATATTTGGTTCTACAACTTCTCAATCACAATCTGTGAAGCATAGCACAAAAGTGGAATCAATTATTATGGAACCCAAGCCAGTAGGGAGGCATAAGGATGGAGAAACTTCTTCCAAAGATCTGCAACCTATGGTTCTCAAGCCCAACAACAAATCCAATAAGGACTCTACAAAGAATCCTCTAAAAGAGGTGGAGTTTCCTCTTTCAAAAGCTGATGAGGACAAGCTTTTAGGTAGAAGTATTGCATATCTCAAAGAGACCATGGATGAGGCTGTAAGGAGAAACATGGCTATTATCTTCAGAAAGGGAAAGAGGATATGTGTGATGTAAGGACATCCCAAATTCTCAATAGCCAAGAAGGAAGAAACCAAAAGGTTGAAGGAAGAAGCCAAACAGATAAAGGCTGACAAAAGAGCACAAGCAAAGCTTGAAAAATAGCTAAAGTCAAGTCAGGCTGAAGAACAGAAAGAAATTGAAGACAAAGGTGAAGATGAAGCTATGGGGGACATGGTTGGTACTGAGATGGAGGAAAGAAGTAAGGAGGAATGGCAGAAAGGGAAAAGAAAGAAGGTCAATGCAAAGAGAAAGAAGGTAGATAAGACTGAAGAAACTCAATCAATATCCAAACCACTACCCTCTATTCCTGAACCCATTGTACCTGACCCCTTCATGAACATTCATGGTGAAACAATCATTCCCAAGGAGGAACCAATTGATTGGGACACCATCAAATTGCCCACCTTCCTAACCTCTTCTCCACCATCAAAGAAGCAGAAAAGAAGAATCAAATCAACACCCTCTAAAGCCTCAATCAAATTCACACAGAAGCCTAAGCCTAAACCTCAAACCTCTAAAGATGATTATGTTCACATCTGTGACATAAAAGAATTTTCAGACATTGAACTCTATCTGGATGAGCTAGAGGAAGTAAGGGGAATAGCTGCCTACAGACAGCTACCAGAAAGACTAGTGTTCAAATACAAAGGAGTTGGGGAAAGAACATGGCCTCTTCACAGAATTCTGAATGAAGGCTACTCTACCTTGATTAGAGTCTACTCAGCCATACAAAGGGATTCTGGCTTTACCAGGACTTCCAAGACTGAGATTCTCAACAAGATTGCCAACATAAGGAAAACTTAGAGGGAGCCCAATGCTTTGCCTAGAACTTTACTCATTCAAGAAAGAGGAATTACAATTCACAAATCACCTCATTGGTTGATGGAGTTCAGAGACAACAAAGGAGTCAGAAGATTTTTCAGAATTGAAGATCAGCTAAAGATTGCCAATAATAAAACTCTCAAGGATATGCAATCTAAGTTAGATATCAATGAAGAAGATGAAGCTGAATTCTACAGATAACTTCAACTTCAAATAGAGGAGAATGACAGGAGGCTAGGAAAGAAAACCAGGGATCAAAGGAAAAGAAAGTAATTTGCTCAGGCTAAAGGAGCACCCTTGGAAACAATATAATTCTTCAATTCCATCTCAGCATATACATTTTTGTAGCACTTTTGAATTTTTGCTTTATTACAGTTTATATATTTGTTAAGTGTTTTGTTATCATCAAGCTAAACCCAAATTTATGCCTACAGTTCTAGTAGACATAAATAGGGGGAGATTGTTAGGAATATGTGTATTAGTTTGATGATAAGTTAAGCAAAACACTTAAGTAGAAATCTAGTGTTTGTAGCCTCAACGGATAAGACCATCTTGGCTATCCGTTGAAGGAGTAGCTGTACTTAGCAATAAGTTTAGTATTGTAGCACATTTCACTCTCTGGTTTCAAGCTGTAATTCTTAGATGTTGTTAGGAAATAATCAGTCATGTTGACTACTAATGGATGTACAAATAGGAGGGCTAATTATAAATATTTCATGCCTTGTAATTTTGTATAAGTGAAGAAGTGTCAACGGATATTGAAGACCTTCAACGGATAAGAAACAAAGCTTCAACGGATGTCTCTAATGATTCAACGGATAATATCCATCAACAGATAAGTGCTTCAACGGATAAAGACTTCAACTGATAATGCATCAACGGATAAAGCTTCAATGGATAAAGTCTCAACGGATAAGGAATCAACGGATGAAAGCTTCAACGGATGCTTAGTTCATTAGCAGTTGATAGTGACAATTCACAAGCTGACAGAGACACATGGGTTGACAGAGACATACTGGAATGTGGAAGCCTCTAGGAGGAATCAAGAAAATGCAGCATTTTCATTCTGATGCAAACAAGGAAGTATTCAAAGATTTACAGATTATCCTAGATTGCATTGGATAGAGAAATGAAGAAGAAATATGTGAAGAATCTTTTCAATTGTATTTTACAGTTTGTCTTCACTTGTAAACTTGGTGATATATAAATCAAGTAGCAGCTAGTAATTAGATATGAATTTTCCTGAGCTGTTTAGAAATATCAAAAGAGAAAATCATCTAGTTTGTACTAGGAAGCAGCTGTGATTTAATTCTTTGAATCACAGATTTTCTGAAATAACACATCTCTGGTGGAACAACAAATCCACCAGAAAAGTTTTTAAGTTCTTTGTGCTCATTACATTTATGTTTGAATATATATTTGTCTGCATCAGCTTCAAGCAATTCACACACATTTGATCACTCAAACACTTAGCCTTAGAAACTGCTCAAAACTTGAAAAAGTTTTGAGATTTACATTCAACCCCCTTTCTGTAAATCTCATTGTTAGTCCACTGGGAATAACACATAGACATTTGGAGTTTGTCTATCGAGAAGTCATTTTGAGAAGTGAAGTACATATCGAGAAGTCATTTTAAATTACTCCTTTAGAGAACTCAAAATTGGCTTATCGAGATGTCAAATAAATACCCAGTTTATCCAAAGAGTGGACTGAATTAATTTTAACATTTATTTGTATAAATTCAAAATAAATTTAGAATAAATTTTCCAAAGCATTTTACCAAAATAATTTATTAATTTAAATTATCTCAGAATTGAGTTATTGATAAGTCAAAAATTGTACTTGTAGAGAACTCTGTGAATAAATACTACTAGAGAACTCTACAAGGACTTATCGATAAGTCACTTTTAAGCCTATCGAGAAGTCACTCGAGAAGTCAGTAAATTGACTTATCGAGGACTCACTCGAGAAGTCCTAAAATTACTTGTTGAAAAGTTAATTTATACTTATCGAGAACTCAGTTCTCTATATACTTTTGGTTTATGTAATTATGCCTTGTGTTAATTTTACATATTAAGAATGTAAATTAACAACTGAGCAGTTTACTTAGAATTTGAAAAATTCTAAGTTGAATTTAAATTTGAAAAACAAATATGCAGAGATTTCTGAAATATTTATAATTCATATTTCAGTTAATTTCTAATTTAATCAAATTAATTTTGATTTACTGGAGATTAATCTTCTGCAAAACAATAGTTGAGTTCTTGCCTTAGGATGAAGAAATAAACATTCCAATTTCACCTACAAGTTTAGTGAAAGTTGCTTCATCCAAAGGTTTAAAAAAATCAGCTAATTGTTTTTCTGTTGGTACAAAAATGAGCTCTAGCTATATCAAGATAAGAAAATTTTACAACTTCCACTGGTACTCTTACTGTCAACCCTTCATCCAGCAAAATCTGCATTTGTGTAACCAACAACTTCAAAATTGATTTCCTTGAGATACCATAATCCCAAGTTGAGCTTCCTTCCAGTATCCGAAGATCCTCTTTCTCCCCCTGAGATTGTGCAATTAAACTCAGGTGTATGAAATGAGCTTCCATTTTCATGATTCTCATGTTGAGTAGTTTCTTCATTTTCTTAGTCTGACAGACTTCACAAACTTCAACTTGAGCAAGTTCCATCTTAGGCATGTCTCTTACCAACTCCTTTTTGACAAGGTGTTAATTCCCTTGAAATTAAGTGAGACAAATATTTATACCAGAGCTTGTTTATTTCTTCTGATACCTTGGTATAAAAGCAACAAACACCATTCTTATTTATTGAGTCAAAATCTTCAACAAACCAGCTTCCTTTCCTTGCTCCTTTCAGAGCAACTTCACCAGTTTTCCTGCTGATAATCAGTGCATTCTTCTTGTTGAGTAAGACTCAAGACAATTGTCTGCAATATGCTAACTCTGAGAATATTTACTTCAAGACCAACTATCAGTGCTACATCATTAAGGACAACATTTTCAGAAACAATCTTGCCATATCCCATTGTGAATCCTTTGTCGTTGTCTCCAAAGGTCACCAAAAGGGCCAGCTTACTCCTCAAACTGTGATAGCAGGGCCTTATCATATGTCATTTTCCTGGAACATCTACTGTCTATGATCCAGATGACTCTCTACACTATGACATGCACACAATGAGTTTTAAGTGTGTTTGGAAATCCAAGCAGTGTTGGGTAGTTTCTTCTTAGTAACTTTTTCAGCAAAATTAGAATGAGTTTTTTTAGAAGAGATAGAATTCAGTGACTGTTGTGCACGTTTTCCTTCTAATGTGGACTCATTCCTTGTTTCTTTAAGGTCCACTCTCAGTTTGTGGCAGCTCTTCATTACTTTCAAGTTGCAAGGAATGCAATCAAACTTGTCACAGAATGAATAGGGATCATTAGAATTTGCTTCATTGTATTTGCAAGTTCCTTCAGTTGGCTTGCTAACAACCTTTTTACACATGTGAGTTAGATGATTTGTAGAGCCACATTTTTTATACTTCTTTCTAGGAGCATTTGCAACATAAGAAAAATTATTGCTTTTGTTTATCCCTATTTTTCCATTTCTATTTCTCCTTTTCTTTCTTACATCTTCAGTTTTGGCTTCTTTAACAGGAGTCTTGGGACTTTGTTTGTTCACGAGCTTCTCTTCAGTATCGGAAGACTGAACTAATTCTTCAGTTTTCTTCTCTTTATCTTCATCAGCAATTTCTTGCTTGATAATCAATTCTTCTTCACTGAAGTTGACTTCACATGCTTTGAATATAGGTGCATTAACCTCTTTCAAAAATATTGGAGCATTCTCAGTTTTCTTTGCTTTCCCTTTGTCACCTACTCTCTTCTTTTTGTCATTCATGACATCATAGTCAAGTCCAATAGCAATGTTTGCACATGGCTTATTCTTCTCATGATACTGTCCGACCAGTTCAGATGCATTCCTGAAAGACTTCATCTTCACTTCATTCTTTTCCAGCTTCTCCCTGAGCACTGCTTCAATTTCATTTGCACACTTGAGCTTGTTCTTTAGATAAGCATTTTCTTGTTTTAAAGCTTCCAGTTCCACCAACAACAATTCAGTTTCTTGCTTCTCACTTTCAAGCTTCTCATTTATCTTTGTTAATCTGCTAACTTCTTCATTAGCAGCAACCATGCTTGTGTGAATGTGAAACATTTATGTGCTCATCTTTTCAACAGTTTCCTTGTATTGATTCATATTTAAATCAATAGTGGTAATTGTTGGTTTCTGTGATTTAGATGAGGATGATTCTCCTTGCTATAGGGCCATGAGTGCATAATTATCAAATTCTTCATCTCCATCATTTTTAGAGTCATCCCAACTTTTACCCTCTACAATATAGGCTTTACTTTGTTATTTCCTTAGAAGAGCTTCATACTTTACTTCAAGCTCAAAATAAGCCTTGTCTTTCTTTGCTTTCTTAGGTTTCCTGCATTCTATAGCAAAGTGGCCTTATTCATCACAATTGAAGCATCTTACATTAGATCTATCAACAGATCCAGTTTTGTAGCCGTTCTTGCTGTCAGAATTGTACTTCCCGTTTTCCTTCCAGCTGCTGTCTTTGTTGAAGGGTTGTCCTTTATTCTTGAAGTATCTTGGCTTCTTTACTCTAATATTAGAGAATTTCCTAGCTAAATAGGCCATTGACTGATCTAGCTCATCTAGTTCTTCAAGAGTATATAACTCATCCTTTTCCAATTCCAGAATGACTTGCTCCTGTGAATCATTTGTTCTTTGTCCACTTGTTGAGGCAACTGGAGTTTGAGATCTTGGTTCATCATTAGATGTTTGACTTTAATGGTTTCCTTTGAATCATTTCTAGTTCATATGTTTTGAGAATTCCATATAGAACTTCCAGAGTAATTCTGCTCAAATCTCTCCCTTCCCTGATTACTGAGATTTTCTAATCCAAATGATCAGGGAGAGTAAGCAAGAAATTCAAGTTCACTTCTTCAGCTTCATAATATTTGTCATGAAGCTGCAAGTCATTTATCAGCTTGTTAAACCTTTCAAACACATCAGTAATACTTTCTTTTGGCTTTGCCATAAAACCCTCATACTGTGAAATCAGTATTCTCCTTTGGTTTGACCTAACTTCTTCAGTTCTTTCACATAGTATCTCAATATTTTCCCATATTTGCTTGGCAGTGTCACAGTTGACAATGTTGTTGTACATCACATTGTCAAGTGACTCAATCAATATTAATTGCAAGCTACTATCCAAGAAGACTTTCTTCTTTTTAGGGTCAGAATACTCAGACGGATCTTTTGGAGCAAAATGAGATGGGATAATCATATCTCTATCTGTAGATTCCTCAACTCTAACCATAGGAATAAAGGATCCATTCTTGAGGATCTGAATGTAGAGTGGATTGGTCATTTTGATGAACAACATCATTTTCTTTTTCCAAAGAGTGTAGGTAGCTTTGTCAAAGGTAGGAATTTTAATGCTACTGATTTTCTGTGTATTCATTCTTCCAAGATCTTAAATCTGTTTACTTTCAGATTTGGCTATGATACCACTTGTTAGGAAATGAATAACACACAGAAGGGGGTGAATGTGTTTTACTGTTTTTGAGCTTTTCTTGAATGTTTATGGTTGAACAAAGTAAATTGATTCTTGTAGTGAAATGTGTTCATGCAGAATTTAAACTTGCAGAAAAGTAAAGAACACAAATCTTCAAAACTCACTTAATTTTATATTAAAACTTAAGTTGTTTTACTACAAAATTTCTAGGCTCTTTTTTGATAAAGAGCTTAGCTTCTTCTTGAGAGTGTTACAAGAAATCTGATCTAAAATTGCTGCACCTGACTAAGGACCAGTGTTAACTTTATAACTCAGTTAACTGCTGGTTTATACAGTGGATAATAAAACATGCTATTAACTTTTCTAAATTGTCACTTGTCATTTCTATTTATAGAAAAGCAGATCTTCCATTTCTGGCTTAGCATATCTTTAGCATCCCGTGTTCACTTTAATCTTCCTCTATCAGTTAATCTTTGTCATTGATCTGGCACACTCTTCAAGCTACTTTTTATAGACTTGTCAATCTAGCTGTTGGATTGTTTGTTGATTGTTTATCTTGGATATTGAACTGATCTGCAACCTTGTACTTTGAGACTATACATCAAGATCTCCAGTTTAGGTATATAGAACACTTGACATCTCGATAAGTATATAGGCTTATCGAGATCTCTAGCACTCCATATTTAGTTTGGCTTGTAGAGGTCTTCAGCTTATCGAGATCTCTAGTCTTCACATCTACACTTTGCCTTATCGATAACTCTTAGTTCTCGAGTGGCTTCTTGACTTGTCGATATCTTAGAGTTCTTTAGTCAAAATTTACCTTGTCGATATCTCAGAGTTCTCTAGTAAATTTTGACTTATCGATATCTCTGAGTTCTCTAGTGAAACTTGACTTATCGATAACTCAGAGTTCTCTACTAAATGTAGACTTGTCGATAACTCTGAGTTCTCTAGTGGAAGGAATGACTTGTCGATATCTCCAATCTTCAGTTCTTCAATTTGGCTTGTCGGTATCTTCCTGAGTTCTCTAGTAGCTATCCTGATTTCTCGATAAGCCATTCTGGAGTTCTCGAATGACTTCTCTATAACATTAAATCTGTGACTTGTAGAGATCTTGACTTAGAATATTTTTCTCCAAACAGATTTATTCAACTCCAAGTTTCTTCAAAATTCTTCTGAGGCATGATCTTCTTGATCTTCTTCCAGATAGTATCATTAGGCTTGATACTGTTTCAGGAAAAAAACTTCAGTCTGCTCCTTTGCATTTTTATAGACTTTAAGTGTTACAAGTACAAAATACAAATTAAGATAATAATACAACTTACTTAGGGTTGACAAGATATCTTAGTCTTGTTAAAGTACAGGCATGTCTTTTAAAACAGCCTCATTAATGCCAGTGCCATATTCTAACAAATAATGGATACTATATTTAGAGCCCATATCAAGCGAAACATGTTAATCTATATTGATGATATGATCTCCAAGTCAAAAAAGGCCTCAGACCACGTAAACGGCCTCTGTGAAACATTTGGAAATACGCGAGTCCACAACAGGTGCTTAAATCCGGCCAAATATTCCTTCAGCCTCATGGCAGGTGTTGAGAATTGGCTAAGTTGAGAATCAGGATATGATCAATCGTCAAGATATGATTATCCGTTGAAAGCTTCATTATCATCCGTTGACAATCTATTCAATTATCCGTTGATACTTACATATGAATATTTGTCGAATCTATAACATATATATGTTGATCATCTTATCTGTTGATAATGACTTGAATGACAAGTCAGGGTTGCGAGATAAATTAGAATATGTTGGTTTATAGGATCGTAGTTAATTTAGATATGTATAGAAAGTAGAAGAGTTATATTGTAACATATCTTGTTATTGATAAAGATTGATTGTAGATGTGTAGTATATAAACACAGAATAAGTTATCATATTGTAACGTGATAAATGCTTAACTCGAGTATTCGTATAACCTAGCAGCTCTTAAGAATATTGTTCTTGAGAGAATTTTGTAACAATTTATTAAAGATCAATATAAACTGTTATTTGATTCATCTGTGCTTACTTTAATTCTATAACCCCCTTAAATAATTACTTTGCTGGGCAACAAGTGGTATCAGAGTGATCAAATTAACTGTTAATTTGAAAAGGTCAAGATGTCTGGAAGTAAGTATGAAAGCAAGAAAATTCTCATCCCGAAGAAAGTTGATTACTCTACATGGAGAGTAAAGATGTTGATGATCCTGGAAGCTATTGATGATACATATGTTGATATTATCATAACAGGACCTCCATACCCTATGGAAACGGTGGATATGACCCCAGATGTTCCTGAACACTATGTTAGGAAAGAAAAATCAAAGTGGTCAGATCCTAAAATAGCTTCAATGCTTAAGGATGCAAAAGTCAGGAATATTCTGCACAATAGTTTTAATAATGTGATGTCCAACAGGGTGATTGACTGCAAAACTGCAAAAGAGATATGGAATGCCTTGGAGACACAATGGCAAGGTATAATGGCAATAAAGAAGAGTTGTTCTTGTGTAAGAATATGAGCAATTTGATGCCAAGGTTGATGAGTCAATTACTGACATCTATGATAGATTTCTGACATTGTTGAATGATTTATCATTGGTTAGAAAGGAGTATGATAGAGAAGACTTAAACACCAAGTTCCTGAGAGCTCTTCCAGAAGATTGGGATACTCAATCCTCAATAATCAGGCGTCAATATGATCTTGATTTACTGACTCTGGATGAAATTTATGGGATACTGAAAACTCATGACTTGGAGATCCATCAAAGGAAGAATAAAAAGGGTTAGAAGATGAAGGTTGTGGCTCTAAATGTTGAGAATCATAAAGGCAAAGAAAATATAAGTAAGAGATCAAGAAGAAGGAATATCATGAAAGAGTCAGATACTGATAAATCATCTGGTCCTGACACAGATACTGACGAGGATTCTAAGATTGAACTGGATGACCCTCAAGTTGTTGAAATGGCTACGATGCTGGTCAAAGGTTTTAGAAGGATGAGATTTGCAAAACCATAAAGGAAAGGTGGTTTCAACAGAAAGTTCTCTGGAGATGGCAAAGGCAAGTTCAGAAAGAGTGATGGAAAGTACACCAAGGGAAGGAAGTTTGATAAGACCAAGGTGACTTGTTACAACTGCAATGAAAGGGGACATCTGGATACAGAGTGCCCCAAGTCAACTGGAAAAGCTCTGGTCACAAAAAACTCCAACAAAGACTGGATGGACTCATCAGGAACCGACAATAATGATGAATGATATGCACTCATGGCAACTCATGGAGAGGATGCTTCAGGAACTGATAAGGTACCTTTAGTTGTATTCCCCATTGATACTAATAATCTGTATGAACTGAAAACTTTCTTACACTTTCTGCATGTCACATTTAAAAGTAAGATTATTGAATGTGAGAATTTGATTGCTGATAATAAGAAGCTTGGAGAAAGAAATGATTTCTTAGAAGCTGAGTTAGTATGCATGCATGAAAGTGAAAAAGGCATGTAAAAAATCTCAACATAATAAAACTCAGATAAACATTAAGTATGCAAGACTAGAGAAAGTTCTTGAGGAAGAAATAGAGGTGTTTAAAACATGGATGACTTCAGGAAGAAAAGTTCATAGTTTCATCAGTGATAAGAATTGGAAAGAATGTTTAGGTTATAATAAATTAGTGATAGGAATATTAATAAGGCTATTAATAACACTACTCATGTTAAGTCTGTAAGAACTGATGAAAGTGGAATGAATTATGTCTATGAAGTTGGTTATACCTCTAAGAATCCTGATAAGAAGAAAGCTGAACCTAGAGTTTCTGATAAAAAGAAAAAAGAGCCTAGAATACAACAAAAGAAAATAAAAAATATAGGACTTCTATATAAAAGTCAGTTAGACAAGGAAATTTGCGATATAACTGCTAGGACTCACAAATCTAGGTCTAAGAGAGGTAGAAATGGTAAATAAGGAATAAATAAGGCAAACGTGTATAAGTACATTACTGATGCTCCTAGAAAAGCTTCTTTTAATTGTGGTAATACTAATCATATTGCTATTGATTGCAGGAAGCTTAAAAAGAAAGAAACTAAGATTCCTGAGTCTGATATTAGTGGTAGATCAGTATTTTACAAACCACGGAACCCTTGTTCTCATTATGGTAGCAGTTGGCTTTCTATTTACACTTGTAAAGATTATCATAGTCTGTATCACAACAATTATGATCTTTTACCTAAATTTAATAAAATTGATGTTTTAAATAAAATTGATAAACTGAATGTGCATACATCTTATATAATTAATCCTGATGGAGCAATTCCTGATTGATCAATTCCTGATAAGAAGCCTTCAACTGCAAAAATACATAAGATGTCCAAAAGGACCCGACAAGTGTGGGTTCTTAAAAATTCTAATTGATTTCCATATTCCTGATTATAGAGAAATAAGAAGAATGTGCTTGTCTTGGACAGTGGTTGTCCTGCACATATGATTGGAACTAAATCATTGTTGTCAGAATATGAGGAGAAGGTTGGTCCAATGGTTTCCTATGGTGATGAAAATGTACTAAAAATACTAAGATATGGCAATATAATCATTGGAAATATCATCTCGAACGTAGCTCTGTTAGATGAACTGAAGCACAATCTGTTGAGCATCAGTCATATTACTGACAGAGGTTTCTATGTTGTGTTCTATGATACTCACTTTGAAGTAGTTCATAAGGTCACAAAGAAGATTGTCTTCAAAGCTTATAGATATGGAAACATTTATGAAACCAAACTCTATGCAAATACTGATGGTCCTGAAACTTTTTTAATAACCAAGGCATCGTTAGATAAGAGTCGCAAAAGAAGACACTCATGAAAAGGTTGTAATTTTAGACAAAAAGCTTAAATCAGGAAAGGAGGAAAATCCTGATGATCTTGAGTCAAGTTTATGATAATGCACAAGTTGAGGGGGAGCAATTTCAATTATTTGAAAATATATTCAATCAGGAACTGACATCACTGCTACAGGGAGAGCTTCGCATGGAACTAATGTTGTAATTCAATTACTAATAATTTGTCAATTTCTGACAGATTGATTAGTGCTGACAAGATTCATGATTTTACTACTAAATCCATCAATGCAAATGTTGAGGGCGAGAATCATGATTAAATTCTTGATTTTGGATTGCAAACTTTATCTCAGCTTGTGATGGAAAAGACCTGTTTTTTCTTGAAAGGCCGGTAACATTATTTCTTTCGTGATTTTAATTGATGCAAATTTGTTTTATTCTTTATAGAGTAATCATGATAAATTTTTCATCAGTATCCTTTTATACTTGGAAATAGTAGAAAATAAAGAGACTTTGTTTTTTCATAGATGTGTGTAATATTATGCATGTTGTCCTCATTATTACACGATTATCAATAGAGTCTCTTCAATTTTCCATGTCTCCTCTATATAATCACGCAATACATCTCACAAATAACTCACCCTCTGCAGAATAAAACTCTTTACTTTTTCTTCACAATCCTAAATCTTTTTGCTAAACAAACACATGGATCAAAATAAATTTTATACCCGCAATCACGGAGCCTTCATCCCTGTTCACAATATGATTGATGGTCGTCTTTAATTCGACCCTCGCGGACTTCATGTACAGGTGAACCATCAGGTTTACCATCCTGCTGACATACCTGAGTCAGTACTTAATTCCCTCTCTTGGGATGATCAAGTAAAGCTCCAGTTTTTTCACACTGGAGACTCAACTGGAAGAGGAGATGAGAGATGAATAGGCGGACCAACGCCGTCGTGCAGCCCTGAAGCTGCAAGAGAACATTATTTCTCTTGCAGTCTCATATCGAGGATCTATCATCACCGGGCGATGAATAGACTCGAGAACGAGAAAAAGAAGAAGCTATGAAGGAGCCTCTAGTATTTAGTTGTTAGGGTTCTTTCATGTTGTTTTTCTTTCTTGTCTTTCCTATGTAATGATCCATCTTTATCAATAAAAATTATGTTGCTTTTCTTTATGACTGTTCATATTTTACTTTGCAATGCATGTATGAACATTGAATATTTTGATAGTGCATGTGTAAAACTAATTTCCACTTGAGCTATTTTTAACAAATGAAGAACAGTTAGAGTACAAAAATTTCAGGAAGCAAGAGATGATACAGAGACACTCGAAGAAAGGTTCAATTTTAAATTCATATTAGGATAAAAAAATGCCTAGAGCAATGTAGGTGTTTTTGTCTAATAAAATGCCTTACCAGTACGGTTTTCCAAATCTTGATACTATGGAACATGACACATCCAATCCTATTCCTGACCAAAGTGTTTCTCTTAAAACTACCAAATTTAGACATAATATCACCTCTGGTTCTTCTCAAAAGGAATCAGTTGCAAAATCAAAATCAATAGCTAGGACTGATGTGTCTTAGAGACAATCAGGTTCAAAGATTGGTTCACTTTCACTTAAATCATTGGAGACACAAGGTGGAGGAAAGAAGAAAAATGTTTCATTATTGACAAGCATTAAGAAGAATGTAGGTAGAAAGAAAAGAAAGACTATAACTTGTGTTAAGCTAGTAGATGAGTCATCGGATATTGATACTGATAGTGATGGCCTAATTATTTTTAAGCCGCCTGTTAGACCAGTGGAGGTTACTTGTGGTAGTACAGAAGAAATAAAAGCTGACATTGTAGCAGCTAGTCATGTGTAAAAGAAAAAAAAAGACTATTTAAAACAGCTGACAAGGATCAGGGTAAACAAGAGCAAGCTGGGTTTGAAGTGTCGGCTCAAGTTGCTCTTGGTCAGGAAACTGCAAATCTTGACAAGTTTTCATCAGTTTCTGATCTCACATAATCAAAACTGATAAATCTAAAAGAAAAGCTACAGTAACACAATATATGTCATAAAACAGTCTTAGCAGCAGTATCCATAGAAGGGGTACTGTACACAAGAACCATTTTCTTAATGTGAAGATGCAACTATTCATGCCCCTGCTACACAAGAACCACCTGCTCAAAGTGTAAGTGCAAGCACTAAAATTCATCAGACTATTCTGCTCAAGAAAGTCATATTTCTATGGAGGCTGATATATAGAAGACAGTACAAGACAGGGAAGCTCATTAGAAGCATATTGCTATGTTGGATGTTATCATCAATGATCTCATCTTTGAGGGAAGCACACAAGAACCTTCAGTTCAAAAGATTGAAGAAGCTTCTACACCTCAAGTCCCACAAGAACCAACAGTTCAAAGTATTGTTGCAGACCTAGTATCAAATCCTGACATGGGGTCAATTTCTGACAAGTAGCAAATCTCTGACACAAGGTCAATTTATGATGCAGTTGTTCATGATTCTACACAACCTGATGTGCTAGTCACTTCTACGAACAACACTGAAGCCATTTTGGTGCAACCAACACTACTAGAAAAAGTAGAATAGACATCGCCTCAAAGACATCGGTTGTTTTTGGCGCTGATGTAAAAGATGTTTTAGACATCAGTTTTGAGCAACCGATGTCTTTTGATTTTATAAACATCAGTGTTTTAGGTGAACCGATGTTATATGTATGTTTAAAAAAAAAGAAATCAGCGTGCCTTCCCCGTTTTCCCCCCTTAGCAAATATTTCATTCCCTCCATGTTTCCCCCCTTTGTTTTTTGCCTTAGCCAAATTCTCCCCCCTCTTTTTCACACACAATTCCCCCCTCTTTTCAATTAAAAATAAAACATAAAATATTAAAAACATAAAATCAAAAACAAAAACAAAACATTTAAAAACATCTCTCTTCACTCTATCATCTCTCTGAAGAATACTCACAAACACCTCTTTTCTCTCGAATCTCGATGACTCTCTCTCTCTCTCTCTCTCTCTCTCTCTCTCTCTCTTCAGTCTCTCCTCTCTCTGAAGAACATTACAATGTTCATTTGGATATTCTTGCCGACGTATCCCAATTAGACATCACAACGATATTGTCCATCTCTACTCTTTTGTAATTACAATCTCTCTCTCCCCCCTTGATATTATATTAATGTTTATATGTTTGTGCGTGCGAGTATTTGATTTTGATATTGTTGATTTTGCAAGGTTTTCGTGACGTTGATGGCAAATAAGAAAGGAATTTAGAGGAAAAGAGCCTCTGGATCTGTATTTGGTGTTGCGATTCTTGTATCATTTTCGATAATAGCTAAGTTGAAGTTAAAGCTTAAATTTGGTAAGTTTTGAACCCTAATTTTAGAATTGGGGGTTTCAATTTGAACCCTAATTTTTTAATTTTTAAATTCTAATTAAGATAAGTTTTACGCTCTTTAATTGTAGAATTGTAAATTGTTGATTTTTCAGTTGGATTAATGTTCAATTTATTCGATGCATTGACTTTTTTATTGGGTATTGATTGACATGATTATTGGTTGTAGTGAAGGTTTGTGATAAAATGGCAGAGGAAAAGAAACAACCTGTGTTCCGTAAGGTTGCGGAATTTCGACCGGGAACTTATGGGCTTAATCTCACTGTAAGCGTGCAACACTGAAGGTATGACAGAAGATCATATCATTTATCTTAATCTCACTTTAAGTGATGCTTTTGATGGCCAATCTATTCTTCGTATCTTAATTTATGGGGTTGATGATGTATATTGAAGGACTTGGTTTCCCATGTTTTTAGATGATAGTTTATACCTGTAATAATGTGGTGATTAACCAACTGCTAATAGTACAAGATGTTTTTAGAGGTAGAAAGCTAACTAGCATCAGTGATATTATTTGATGTAAACCTTTTTATTTATGGCTATGATAAGAAACTTCTACAAAGACGGGATGTTCTACAGACTACAAATACAAGATGTTTTTACATTACTTTATTCTAATTAATGATAACTTGGATTGTACTATCATACTTAATGTAACACCCCAAACCTCACTTAAAAACTATGGTGTAGGTTTGAGTTGTTACATACTACTTCTTTTGTATAAACAATTATTAACAATGATCCAGCACAAGAGTAATAGAAAATTAAACAAGGAAAATGTTTCAAGAAATTGGTTTGGTAGAGTAGGATAGTAACACCTGCCTTAGTTGATCATGTTCTTAGTACTATATCCAATCAACCCCTCGATAATCTTGAGTTCTGACTTACTCCTTAAACTCCAAACTTTGATCTCCTCCTAGCTGTTAGTCCCCTTAGGTTTCCATTTTAGAACAAATATATAACCTCCCTGTAATGTCCTGTATCTCTGGTTTATTTGATAGATATATGTGACTTTTATTCTCCCGAGTTGTTCCTTGATTCTCATTTTACTACACTTATTTACATTCCTGAAGACCTGTTAGCCTCTAGTACATAAAAGATACTTGATCTTTTTCCACATTACCCCCATCCTCTCAGTAAATATAAAATATAATTAAAACTCATAAATATACTTCCAACCAAACATAGTTGCTCTTTTTTCTTTAAATATTTTTTTATCAGAATTTATGTATTTACTTAAAAGAATAGTTTGTAACAATAATGCATTTAATTATTGTTGTTAATATTTTAAATAAGACACACTGATGTGTTACTTTTAAAGTCTCTTAGCATCATAAATCCTTTTTTTGGTCCAAATTACCCAATCAAGATTTCAAGGTTTTTGCTGAAATGTTGAGGTTAATTTATAAATGTCAATGAGAAAATAAAAAGTTCGGTTATAAAATTTTAAATTTGCTATGTCCTATATCTATATATCATATATGATAGTGAAACCTTTAGTTTTTTTTAACTTCTTTGTGTTACATGGACCCTTTGTGGATAAGTAGCTGTATAATGGCGCACTCTGGGTGTATTTTTTCTTTAAAGAATTTTTGGCATTTATGAATTTTGCCCAAAGTCAAACCACTGGTTATTTTCATCTTCTCAGGTAGAAGAAAAACTTGAGTCTGGGCAAGGGAAAACAACAGTTAACCATTTTTTTTCAAGATTTTGTACACCTATATTCCTGGAGGTTTGTTTTGTGTTAAATAAAAATATGGTTCTTCCTGTCTGGATAATAGTTGCATCTTAATACTGCAATTGTCATACTCATTACTTAAGCAAATAATATATGCATGCACGTTAAAAGGTATCATTTATAATGTTGCAATGATTTCAATTAGATTTCCGAAGGCACTGCCTATAAAAACTGTAATGATTGTTGCTTTATGTCATTTTTTTTCTTGCAGTCATTCATTTTAAAATTTCTAGCAGAGTGGGGGGATCGTAGCCAGATTGCAACAATTGCTGTAAGTTACTTAACTTCTGAGAATCATTTAGAAGAAATATCTAGTATTGTATATATCACATCGGTGAAATGTCTCCTAAATGAGAGGGATTCATGAATGTTTTTCTTTTCCAATAGATTCTTTGTACGAAATTGATTTAGAAAGGCATTGTTCATGTTTCTCGTTGTTAGTTCGTCAACAGTTGAATGTTGTCCTGTTTTAAATCTGAGAAAAGTCATTCCTGAACTTCCCTAGTATATTACCCAAGTCATAACTCGGTTACCCTACCTGAATTAGCGAAAATGTGGTGAAAAATGTTTTACTTACACGAAACATAAGACTCTGTAAATTGGTCATGAGTTGCCCTCACTTATGTAAACAATTTAATATTTTACTTCTTAAAGCACATACAAAGATTATATTTTGGGCGGCAAGTCTTTCCATTGGCTTTGATTCCCATTTAGTTCTTCAGGTGATTCCCTTGTGGTCACTACTGCCTCCATTATCTATTTTGCCTTATAGTCTCTGCTCTAATTTAATAACCATGTCCAGCCCATTGATAGCCTTTCAGTTTGTTTCTATGAAAATTTACTCTATCCGTTCTTTCTTGTTTTGGAACTAAATATTTAATTTTCTGTTCTTGGCAGAACAAAGATGTGACTGAAGCAATTCAGAAGGTTGTAGTTGCCTATGACTGTAAAGTTGTTGAAGGTGTTGATGCTATTTACATTCGATAAAAATAATTTAGTTACTACTACTGTTAAGTTAAACTTGTTAAGGTGTTACAAAAATTTTCAATAGTAAGTTAAACTTGTTAAGGTGTATTGTTTAACAGGTCATGAGTGTTAAGGCAATTGGAATTGTTCTAAAGCTAACATTATCGGGAGTGAATCAGCTAATTTATCCCCAAACATGGGCATTTACAATGGTAGTTATCCTCTGTGTGCTCACACAAATGAATTATTTAAACAAGGTAAAATTCTAACTATGAACCTTCTAATTTTCTTCTCATTTTTTCATCGGGCACTGAATGATCAGCAAGTTGTGTTTCTCTGTGTTGTTCACCTATCCTTTGATACAAATTGGTACAGATAGAACTATATAACTATGTGAGTACGAGCAATAGATGTAGCCATCTCAGATTAGTTTGTTTAAGTGAAGCTTAGATTTAGCTCTTGGATTTCGTGAAGTTGGCTTATTACATGATCAAATCCTCTAATGCTATTAGTAGTTAGGAAGACTATTGAACTTTGTTTCGTGAAGTGTAGTAGTAGTTGATCATTTTTAAGTTGAAGTATTAGATTATTGAATTTTATGAAATTTTTATTTCAAAGTTTTTTCTTTATAGTTGCATAAGTTCAAATGATGCTATGTCATTGCCAAACTTTAATGATGGATTTATCTTTGAATTTTGGGTCATTTACTTATTAAATTATTTGTTCTACTATTACCTACTGTAGACCTCTTAATGTTGTGTTATGGAACACTAAGTTTTAGTCCCTACAAAGTACAACTATATTTAGTAATCGGAGCTGATTCAATTTTCAGGATCTTCAACGCATTAGGCCAAATCGTATTTGCATTTGAAGGGCATGCTATGATACTGGAAATTCATATCATAATTCCATCTACTCCAGAGAAGCCCTCCAGAATTCAGGCCAACTTTCTATGTTTTGATTACATGTTGCCGGATATTATAGCTAGTGCACAATTACATATTGTACTTGATGTTTGGATACTGGTTGATGAATATATAGACAATTTGGTATTATGTAGTAATTGGTTTTGGAAATTTTTGGTTTGGCAATTTTTTTAGTTTGGCAAATTTTTGGCATCAGTATAAAATTGATGTCTATCAAGGTTTAATATATCATTTTAAGTAGTACATAAACATCAGTTTATGAAAAGAAACCCGATGTTAAATACCACAACAGACAAAGGCATAAGAATCCAGAACTGATGTTAAAGAGAACTTTAGACAACGTTTGGTTAAAAAAATGATGTTATTAATTCTTATAGACATCAGTTCAGTGACTATAGAAATCAGTTCTCAGATAGGAATCGATGTTAAAGGTTCAGTTCACATCGGTTTTGCTTGAAAATTGATGTTATCGGTATTAGTAACATCAGTTTAATGGAAAAAATAAAACATTTTGCTTATCTGTCATATGTTTAAATTGATAAAAATATCATATTATATAATATATAAATAATAGATGTGCATGAAAAATTTAACATCAAGATATAGATATCGGTTTTATACAAAAAACCGATGTTATATGTCCTCTTTCACATCAGTTTAAAAGCGATGTTAAATGGGGGGTCTTTAACATCACCCACGAAGACATCGGATTTTTTCATTCATAGACATCGGTTTTTAGCCGATGTCTATTGACGTTTTTCTAGTAGTGCAATCAAAGCAGTATCAGTGGTCTCTAACACTCAAGGTGTAATTCTTTCTTTATTTGATAGAATGATTATAAATAGACCTATTGATAGGGATACCTCTATTTATATGACTACAGACTACTCCTCTTTTCCACCTCTTATTTCTTCATTTCCTGGTGAGTTGAGCCTTTATAGTGAGAATGTGAGAAAAGATCAAGAGAAAAACAAAATCATTGAGAGGCAGTCTCCTGTATTGACAAAAGGTGAGGTAGAATTGAGTGACAAAAGTGAGCTAGATATTACTATTAAAAGTAATATATGTGCGAGGAGTGATGTGATCACTTTAAAATAACATAGAGATTTAGGTTTTGGTTCTCTTATTTCAGGTTCTTCACATGCAACTACACCTTTTAAGTCAAATCTTGATTTAACGCTCAAAGGTAAAGTTCCTGATGTTATTTCTGATGTTCCTGAGACTTTTTCTGATAATGATGATGAGTTTGGAGATTCTGATGATGATGATGATAATCCTGATGATGCTGCTCTGAAAGCAGGAATAGAAGCATCTAAATTGTCTAATTTTGATTCATCATTTGGTCCATGCTCTTATTCTTAATGTTCATAGAACTCATGAATGGAATCATTCTTGGAGCTTACCTAGTGAGAAGATTTCTCGGGAATCTGCTCAGACTTTAGCTGATCATGTTGTTCATTTGGTTTCTAATCCTGATATGAAAGCATCTATCAAGACCACAACAGTTTTAGTCAAATGACCGCATTCTTCAGTCTCTGCACTCAATCAAGATAATGTTGATCTTAGAGAAGAGATTGATGATCTTTTTGTGACTATTAAGGGCTCAAAAAAACACAATGGTTTGATAAAAAGGATGTTTAGTTGGGAAGCTAAACAGGATCACATGTCTGAGAAGCTGACAGCTCTGGAAGCTGGTCAGAATGCTACGAATTCTAAGTTGGATGTTATTATCTCTATTCTAAAAAGTCTAGATGCCAAAAAGGGGGAGATAGTACCACAGACAAAATGTCAACCTGAATCAGTTTTGGGGAACATGTCAATCCTGATGATAATGGTGATAAGCAAGCAAAGAAGACCTCTGATGTTGTTATAGTTCAAACTGCATCTGGAATTCAAAATCAAACTACACAGTCAACTCAAGTCTCTAAGGGTAGATCACATGTATCTAAATTAGAATCTTCTCTTGTTACTCCAAGTTCAATTCCTGACAACAAAGATACAAGTTTTGATTCTTTTCCAGACACTGGCAGAGTGATAGTTATTCTTGATTCTATTAAAACTGAAGGAGAAGAAATTTTATTTCGGATGGATTTACAGATTCTTTCTGCTTATGTTGAATCCTTTAATGTTGAAAACTTCAAGGTTTTGACAGAGAAGAAAGGGCACAGGAGGGAAAAATCAGAATAGCTGTTGACAAAGCAAATCAAGTATACAGAAACATGCTTAGAAGATCTGAAAGGGATAGATGGAGGAGTACGGATATGAAGATGTTATATGAAAGAGCAGAAAGGAAAGCTCAAGTATTTCTAAAGATCAAGAAAAAATACAAATAGAGAAAAATTGATGATCTCGTTTGTAATGATGAATTGAGCTTTACTCCTGGAGGTATAAGGGTAGATGGTTTACCTGGTTCTAATACCATGGGAGATAAAAGTCTTGGTTAGTGTAAGCCAAGAATCTCAAGTTGATTGAACCATTCACAAGAGCTGGAATAGGACATCATGAAGTTAAATTTGTCAACTTAAAGTTGTTGAAATTCACTCTTGCTGATAGTCCTGGTCTGGAAGTAATTGTTGATCATCTGGACAGACTTGAAGCTGTGAAGATTATACTTGACAAACATGATGGTTCTGAAACCAAACAGAAGATCTTACTCTTATTGTAAAATGATCAAATTCAAGTTCTTTCACTTGATGAACTGATGATCATGTCAATAAAGGAACTGAAATACGTTCACTATTTTCTAAGAGTTGAAGATGAAACTTCAAGGGAATGGTCAAATATGATTCTTGCCAATATCATAAAAAGGATACTGGATAATGGTCAATATTACTTTGGATCATATATTCCTACATACATAAATTTCAGAGGGCAAGAAGTCAACATTAAATATTCTTACTCAAAGGCATATAACCATGAATCCTGATGGAAAAAGAACTTGTTATGTGTCACTAGAAGAAATGATGACAAAAAGAGTTCAAATCAAAAATCTAAGAGCTGCTATCCATCAGTTATCTAATAAAACAGAGTATGAGAAGAATTTGAAGATCAAGCTAGAAGATATTCTGTTGAAAAAGATTGATGACAGAGTTAAAGCTTTTGTTCAGAGATACTGCAAAGTTTATCAAGAAATATGAAGATCAAAGTCTGAAACAAAGTATGCTTTACACTATTTATTTTGTCTATATGGTTTTTGGCACTAGACAATTCTATTAGAATTTATGCTTATTCTGCAAACCATAAATTGGGGGAGATTGTTGAGAATTAGCTAAATCGAGAATCAGGATCTGTCTAACAATCAGGATACGATCAATCTTTACGATATGATTATCCATTGAAAGCTTCATTATCATCCGTTGATGATCTATTTAGTCATCTATTGATACTTACATATGAATATTCGTCGAAGCTATAACATATATCCGTTGATCAGCTTATTCATTGATAATGACTTGAATGACAAGTCAGAGCTGCGAGATAAATCAGAATGTGCTGATTTATAGAATCGTAGTTGATTTAGATATGTATAGAAAGTAGAAGAGTTATATTGTAACATGTCTTGTAATTAATAGAGATTGATTGTAGTTGTGTAGTATATAAACATAAAATAGGTTATCACATTGTAAAGTGATAAGTGCTTAACTCGAATATTCGTATAACCTAGCAGCTCTTAAGAATTTTATTCTTGAGAGAGTTTTGTAACGGTTTATTAAAGATCAATATAAACTGTTATTTGATTCATATGTGCTTACTTTACTTCTATAATATATCGATTTGTTTAGTAATTGTATATAACCCCCCTTTAACATTTACTTTACTGGGCAACATCGGGAAAATTCCTAGGGTTTCTTGTCACCTAGCTGGGAATAGAGGCCGATCTAGCCCAAACAAAGGCGATTCTAGAAATGGAGGATCCAAAATCCGTAAAAGATGTGCAACAATTGACAAGGTGCATCGTCTCCCTGAGATGTTTCATCCCCCAATCATCAAAGAGATGTCTCACATTCTTCGCAATAATAAAACAAGCTTCAAAGTTATCGACGTTCGAGTGGAATGACAACTGCAAAAACAGCTTTGTTGAGCTAAAGACCTTTCTCACCAATCCTCCAATTCTCACCAAGCCTCAGTAGGGTGAGCCCTTGAGGGTCTACTTATCAGCTACCGATGAAACGGTAACAACTGTTCTGGTTCGACTAGATGAGGGTAAAGAAACCCCGGTGTTTTACTCAGCCACTCATTATGCGACGCCAAAACAAGATACCCACAGGTGGAAAATCTTGTCTATGCTTTGATCATTGCAAGTCGAAAGCTCCATCATTACTTCCAAGCAGGAGAGATACATGTCTTAACAAACCAGCCGCTTAAGCGGATCCTACATAAACCAGACATGACTGGAAGGCTCGCTGCTTGGATAATTAAGTTGAGTCAATTTTTCATCGAGTATAAGCCTCGGACGTCGATAAAAGCCCAAGAACTGTCGGATTTCATCGTCGAGTGCTAGTTCGCTAGTAAACAATCAATCCTCGACAATGATCCATCGATGGCATGGTTGTTATTTGTCGATGGCTCATCTATAACTAACTCGGGGAGGGGGCAGATATAATCTTGATTAACCCCGAAGGTTTTAAGGTTCAACAAGCTCTTAAATTCTAATTCCAAGTCACAAACAATGTTGCAGAATATAAGGCGCTCATTGCTGGCTTGAAATTGACAATAGAACTCGAGGCAAAGATCATAGATATATTCGGTGATTCTCAGCTAGTAACTAAACAAGTAAACGGAGAATTCAAGACACATAATGATAATGTACCATCATATTTTTCCCGAGCTCAGAAAATGCTACATAATTTCTCTTACTGGAAGATATCGAATATTGATACAACTGAAAATCAGTGGGCTGATTCCTTGTCAAAGCTTGCCTCTTCATAACTCCCTAGCAACCCCGATCCAATATACGTCGAAGAGCTCTTTTATCCCTCGATAGACGTGGAGTCGATAAACGAGATTAAGAGTCACACCGATTGGCGGAAACCCTTTATGGAATACATCTTGGATAACAAACTGCCAGTATCGAAAACCGAGGCCCGGTCTATCATGTTTAAAGCAAGAAACTCTTGCGTAGAAGGAACCTGTTTTATCGGGCATTGTTAGAACCCCTACTCCGATGCTTAGGTCCCGATTAAGCCCAATTGAAAATCATCCAGGTTCACACTGGGATATGTGGTGAACATCTTGGAGGAAAAAACCTAGTATTTAAAATCATGCGATAAGGACTATTCTGGCCCACGATGCGTAAAGACTGCGAAGAATACGTCAGGAAATGTCGGGCATGCCAAATGCATGGCAAAGTCAGTCATTAACCCTCGGCCTAGCTGACCTCGATCCTTTCCACATGCCCCTTCTTTCAGTGGGGATCGACATTATGGGATCTTTTCTAAAATCCAAGAACCAATGTCAGTATATCATGGTCAGCGTCGATTATACAACAAAATGAATAGAAGTAAAACCCCTGACGAAAATTAGGGAAAAAGATATGATAGAATTTTTTATGGAACATGTGGTGTTTCGCTATAGAATCCTCAGGATCCTCGTCTCTGATAATGGAACACAATTTGTGGGGGGAAAGTTCGAAAAAAAATTAGAAGAGCTTAAAATTCAGCATATCAAAGCCTCTGTCACTTACCCTAAGCCAACAGGTTAGTTGAGGTATCCAACAAAACAATTCTCCAAAGGTTGAAAAAGCGCATTGAAGAAATCACGCGTTGCTGGGTAGATGAGCTCCCAAATGTATTATGGGCATATAGGACGACCCCTCGCTCAACGACAGGTGAGACTCCGTTCCACATGGCATATGGTGTCAATGTTGTCCTTTTGGTCGAGGTAAGCTTGATATCCACGCGTATCGAGGCCTATTCATCCCTTTCTATCGAGGGCCTAAAGTTCCACAACGACCTACTGAAAGAAGTTAGGGAGGACTCGAGACTGCGGATGATAGCTCAGTAGGAAAAAACCGCCAAGTACTTTAACAAAAAAGTGAAGACCAAAACACTCAAAGTCAATGACCTCGTGCTCCGAGAGACTGCAGCATCGCAACCAATGGTAACAGGAAAGCTCAAGCCCTCGTGGGAAGGCCCATACAAGATCACCAAGTTCGTAAGCTCGGCCACCTATGAGCTGGCCCATCTTGATGGTCGACCCATTAAGAATCCATGGAATGACGTTCATCTAAAAAAAAACTACCAGTAGTTTTTCTTATTTCATTTTAATTGAAGCTTGTAAAATATTGTCTATCTTAAGATCTGCCCTAGATGCAAGGAGGGTCGTTATGAGGCCCCCATCGAATTAAGTTATTTAAACAAAAGCTTCAAAACTTAACCCCGCCCCGTCTCACAACAAAATAAAATCAATATGATATTTCATCGAAAGTCGATAAAACGATGTAGGCATATATCAGCCCGCACTATTTAGACACTTCACATAATCGAACAAGTTATAAAGGTCTCATCTAGACTAAAAAATATAACGAATTATCATTTCGGCATACTTCACAATGAACTATTAAAGAACTTCACACTTAAATACATAGTTACATTAACGTACTTCTCAAGTGTAAAGGGTTAACTAAGTTGTAGAAAGAAATAACTCCCGCATGGCAAACATCGAGGGAAGACACTTATCCCCACAAAAACGCAAATATAGGGGATTAAAGTAATGATCACTGAATAAAAAGTTAAACACGCAATATGTTAAAATTCTAAAAATACTTCATCAAATACCCCAAAAACAAAAGTTCTATAAGGAATTTTAGTAACAAGTGATTAAGGGTCAAAAATCAAACTTAGACATAGTCTCGAGGCCACTTTTGAAGGCGGAACTATTTCAGAACTAAAATTTGATAATCACCAAGCAACAGGTGAAATACATCATCCAAAAACAAAATAGAAATACCAACATTTATAGCCAGGAAATGAAAGTATGCAAATACCAACAGAAAAACATTCATAGCCATTAAAATTCAGCAGAAAAACTTTACAATAATCACGGGGCATTCCCCCCGCCTTCAAGTATCAGTATGGGCTGGAGGATCCTGAAGGGCCGCATGTTCCAAGGCGAAATCCTGCACGTACTCTTCAAAAAAATAGCCAGTAACATCTACACCGAATTTCGATAGCCTGATCAAACAACGGCCATAACCATCGCCTAAAACCTTGGCAATATCCTCCACACCCTTCTGAACGTCGACCTTCAGCTTGTCATTCTCCTCAACCAGCGACTTGTTGGAGTCAAGTACACGACTTAACTCGGCTTCCGCCGTCTCCCTCTCACCCTTCTCCTCGTTTCTCGACACAGTCATTTCCCGCAACTCCTTCTCCAGGTTATCAATCCTCGTGCTCATCATATCACGAGCCAGCTCCATCTCCCCAACTTGCTTGCTGAGTTTGGAGTTCGTGGTCGACAGTTCTCCAACCCGACGTTCAACCTCGATGTACTGGTCCTCAAACTTCTTCTTCTCTCTTCCCATAGCAGAGAGGTCAGCGGCAAGACGGGAAACATCCTCCCCTTCTACATCATTTTTAAATTCCTCCAGAATATGTGTGAAATAAGAAAGAAACTGCAAACAAATTCCCAAACACACACGAATTAAAGCAAACACAAAACAAAAACAAGCAAAACGTATATATATACAAGTAGCCAAAAAACAAACGCATACCCGACCAACTCGACTCATGCATCGATCAACAATATCACTTCTCTTTTTTGAAGAATAAGAAACTGCATCTTGAGGAAGGTGAAACACCTGGAAAGCTTGAATTGGAACCGTTGAACCCCCGGTCCAACGTTCGTTGGGTTGAATCTCAACACGAACAATCTCCCGCGCAGCATGCGGGTCAGCTGTAGGGTTCATGAAAGCCCTGCCTCCGATTATCGTTAAAGTTTTGTTAACTCCAGTAGAACGGCCAGTATCACCCCTCGAGACATCAACACGAACGTTATCACCATCACCATGGTGCCGCTTGCGGGGAATAATCCCCAAACCATCATTAACAACCTCCTCCTGATTCTCAATTACCCTGTCACCATTGTCATCCAGTAAATCAAACGAAACAAAATGGCCGACCTTCGACGGTTCGGCCTTTGAACCCCAGCCTTAGAGGCGTCTACACCCCCATTTGTGGATTTCTGCACTAAGAACATCATTGCCTACGACTTCACGAAATAAATAAATAAATATATATATATATATTAGCCCCCGCACATCAAGCCAAATAGATATACATGAATAAAGAATAAAATAAAAGATAGAAGGGACAGGAAGAATAAAAACAAAACAATGAAATATGCGATAAAGCCTTACGAGCATGCTCTTCTAAAAATTTATTATCTTTCAGCTGTAAATGGGAATAAACCGACATCGATCCATGAAAACTATCCAAATAATCCGTATCATACTTATCTAACTTATTCAGCGAGTCAAAAGTATTTTGACTAACTTTTCGACATGGTCGAATAAACTTTAGATCCGGGCCCCCAATGTATAACCACTTTGAATGATACCTCGAATTCGAGGAACAAACACTAACAATTTTCATTCTCTTCTGACGAGAATCAAAATATACCTGCCCCTCGTGGTATTGTATCCCATAAATAGAAAAGAACAACTGATTCGTTGGCACCCAACCCTTCTCATAACACAACGCAATAAAACCATTCACCTGAGCAACATAATTAAGGGACAGCTGACCCAGGCCAAACCCAATCGCTTCATAAAGAGCCAACTGAAAAGGATGCACGGGAAGTCGAAGCCCGTACTCAAACAAAATCAATGGGATCCTGTGCATTCCATACTCAGGCATCATCCACGCCCGATTATTAGGGTCCGGTATCTGATACCTATACTCATTATCAAAATTCACCCAACTCTTCAATTTGGTCTAAGGTATCTGTAATAACCCCAATTTTTGGGAATTTTTTTTTTTTGAAACCCTTATGAATAGTGTTTTTGCTGATTGAGAAAATTTTTCATGCCACACTATGTAGGGGTTCTGATATGGATATTTTGAGGTTTTATTAGTACTTTATATGGTATATAAGTGTATGCAAAGATCGTCAGAATCCAATTCCGAACACTTTGATTTTTCCCGGAAATACACTAGATACGGAGAGAATTGAGTATAAGGTAACAGGATAAAAAGGATTTAAATTAAAGGATTATAATAGAGGATCATAAAAAGGAATATAATGTATTGAGAAAGGTTAAGGGAACCTAAGTAATAAGATCCCGGGTATGATCCCTCAAACGATAAACGAAAACGAAAGTTAAGCGAACCGTATAACAGATCAGCGGTCATTAGGCAAACAATTAGAAGCTAATCAAAGAGATTAAAAGGGATGATGACATAGCAATGTGACATAAGCATGACATAAGGGGAAGGAGATGTGGTTGATTTAAAACCACACAAAGTCAAGGCTAGAAAATAATTAACCAAAAACAAGACAAAAAACAACCAACCAAGCCAAAACATTTCATTTTCATCAAAAAACACAAAACCCCCATTTTCTTCTTCAAGCTCTCGGCCTCTTTTCTTAAAAAATGAAAGTCCAAGCTCCTCCACTTACTATTTAGCAAGGTAATTATCCTAGCTTCTCCTAGTTAAGTTACATACTTCCTATAAGTTTAAGCTTCTAATTCCAAGCCAATCTTTTTCTATAAATCAAGAAAGAAGATGGTGAATAGTACTTTCTTATAATTAATTTTTGTGTTCTTGATTTCTTTGAAAGAACAAGCTTGTAGGAGGTTAGATTAAGGCTTCCATGGGCATTCCAAGGATCTTTCATGGATTAAAAGCTTCAAGGAAGGTATAACTCTTCATGATCTTAGCTTTAAGTTTTGTTGTTTAGATTTCCTAATGTTTAGATGAAGGGTTAGGGTAATGGGTGTGTAATCATGTTAAAGCTAGTTATGAGTATTTTAGTTGGTGAGAGGCATGATTATTGTGTGTTTAGAGATTGGTTGATTTTGTGATATTTTTGGAGTTGAAAATCTTGGTTAATTAGTCAATGAACTTAAGTAAAACTCTTAGTTCATAATTGAGAAATAAGTATGAATTGGTAACATTGATTTGATGGGGCTGTTGGAGTGTGTTTTGGATGGATGTTGGTTGTATGATTGATTTGGGGTTGAATTGTGGATGGTTTTGAATGGTTTAAATTTGGGAAATCACGTAAACATAGCCGTCGTAACGTCCGATTTTCTTTAGACTGTTTTTGTGCATAACATTAGGACCCGAGAACCCCCTGCTAGATTATGACCATTGCCATGTCTAGATAGCTCATGTTACGAGCTTCGTTTTGATATGTGGTTCGTTCGATTCCGATGCACGGTTTAGGAGAAACGACTGTTTTAAGTAACGGCGTTTCGCGAACGAAACATTTCCCCTCGCCTTACTTTGAAACATAGGTTAAAGGCCAAAATGAGTTAATTAATGTATAAAACATTTATGGTAAGTGTGTTAGGCAGTTGGTAAGACACTCGCGAAGGAATCGCCTTAAAACTCGTAAAGGTTAAATTATTAAAAAATGGTGGAGCCGAGGGTACTCGAGTGACTTAAGTGAATCAGTAAGCACAAAACGAGCGTTAGAGTCTGAGTTGGTTAGAGTATAGATTTACAAGTGACTTTGGTTTAATTCCAACTTACTTGTTGTTTATAGGTTACCAGACTCGTCCCGAGCCTTTTTCACCCCAAGTTGCTCAGGCAAGTTTTCTACCAGTTATAACTGTTATTGTGATGTATATATGTATTTGCATTATCTTGCGATAGATGCATGTTGGTTAATTAGCAAATGTTGCAATATATTGAAGCATGCTGCTATGGTATATATATATATATATGCATGCCTGTTTCGTATTCTTTCCTTATATATCTGTTGATTCAATTGATAATACCTATGCTAGAGGATAGCGGTAATTTGCATATACCCTTAGTATAGGGACCCAAAGGTGAAAATATTTTCTAAAATCGGGAGTCGAGGATCCCGAGTAGATTTTGTATATATGGATATAAATATATATATATATATATATATATATATATATATACTTATATATATATATGGTCATAGTTTTCAAAACTATTAATCGAATAAGGTTTATTCGATAACTTTAACTTTATTTTATTATTGAATATTATTTCGAATATTATTCGAAGGCTTATGACTCCTTTATATTAAATGAATATTATTTTGAATATTAATTCGAGGACTTATGACTCCCTTTATTTTATTATTTGAATATTAATTGAATAATTCATTCGAGGGCTTATGACTCTTTTATATTATTTATTGAATATTATTTGAATATTCATTCGAGGGCTTATGACTCAGTTTATATTATTTAATGAATATTATTTGAATATTCATTTGAGGATCTATGACTCCGATTATTTGCTGAGATATATTCTTTATTTTATTAAAGAATAAGGTGTCAATAATCAAACTTATTTTCGATTATTCAAATAAAGATATTACTTTCATATAAGTATATCTTTGGTTATTTAATACTCGTTTCAAGTATAAGTTTTAATACTTCTACTTCAATTATTTTTATAAAGATTATTCTTTATGGGAATATTATTTAAATAATAATATTCAGACATTTTCTAAATATTCCAGGGACTGATTTACTTCATTAAATCAGCTTTACTCCAAACACTCTTTAAAGTGTTTTCGAGTCTTCAAAATGATTTTTAAAAGTTAGAGCGGATCCCAAAACTCATTTTTATATTTAAGATCTTCCTTTTTAAGGGGATTTAAATACTCGCTCAAAACCTGAGGGATCCGGCTATGTGGTGTATTTTATATTCGCAACAAGGTTGCAGTTTTGGTAAATGAATTGATTACTTACCCAACGTTCGGGAAGTAAGTCCATCTATTGAGTCGGCATAAGCAACATGGGCTCAGTGGGCGTCCATGATAGTGTAAGTGGCTTAGTGGGAGTCCATCAAATGCATAAGTGGCTGAGTGGCAGTCCAGCATAAGGTCCTATTACGACCAGGGTGATGACCAGTGGGGAATTCGTCCATCTACTAGTAGAAAAGGTTACTTATTGGTATCTTTGCCTGATCAGCAAGATATCAGGTTTATGCCAAAATTCTTTCCTTTCCAAATTTATTGGATATTGCAATTCTGTTCATACTTTACATGACAGAGGTTTTCAGGAAATGTATATATATATATATAGGTGTATATATATGTCGGGACTTAATGAAGTATCTCGTAATTTCATTATTTATAATAATATTCAAAGATTGAATCTATTCAAATCTTGTCTTGTAGTCTCATCTATGTGATGAACTTTTGAAACTAATTATAACTTGAATGGTGGTAGTTCAAGTAGTATTTGGGAAAGATATAAGTATATTGGTGTATCTTGTAACTTCATCTTTTAAACTTATATCTAATTAATAATTGTCTTATGAATGACAAAGATTTTCAGAAAAACGTTGAGACAAGGTTAGATATATGAGATCGCCTTGCAACGATATTTTTTATACAGTTATACACTGGGACTTTGTGTATATTATGCATGGAAGAGGACTTCCAATATTTTGAAAAGTATATATGTATATATATATATATACTGAATATTTTGCGACTTCATCGCATTAAGATATCAACTTGGTTCATTTCTTTTGACCAAGACTTTCATGAGTATTATGAATAGGCTCATATATTGTTAATCATTATACATATTATTTTGGTGGGCTTGCTGCTCACCCTTACTTTCTTTTTTCATCACACAACAACAGATAGAAAAGATGAACAAGACCAAGCTTCCAATTCGCAAGCGGTTAGGAAACGTTCCGCAGTTTTCTGGAAGCGTTGATGCCGCCGTAGCTGAGGTAGGAGCTACCATTAGGCTAGGCTTTCAACTTTTGATATACCAGATTTATGTATATTTATGAATTGTAATAATGGCAAAGAAAATGTAAATTTATTCAGAAAACCTTTTAAGGTGTATTGGCAGATAATTGTGGAATAAAATGACTTGTGATTATTTTTGGATATTCATCTCTGAGGTTATAACTTGTGGTGTGTGTGTTTAATGGTGGGGTCACAGTACAGAATAGTTGATTATTTATTAAGATTGGGTGTTGTTAAGGGAAATGAAATTCGTGACAACCCGGATCCCCGACCCCGAATTTGGTTATCCGCAAACTCTGTCCTCCCTAACCGTAATCTATCTGCTAACACTCGATCCCTTAAGGCTATAGTCCCGGGGCTCAACGAGACAGGAACTTGGTGATCGACGGGAACTCAAGTCAATAACTAATCAGAATTCATAAAATCCAAATAATAGCATTGTGCTAAATTGGGGATTTCTAAGTCATTTAAGTTAAAAGACGATTATTCATCTCCCTCTTCGAGGGGGTTTATAGGGTTCAACATAAATATTTTCAAAGAATATATTATCTCTTCAACTGCTCTCAACCCATAAGATAGAGTAACGTTAATATTAGGAATTACATGTAAAATAAATCAAAAAAGAAGAAATATGAATTGAAAAAAAAAAGTATTTTACTAGATAAATTAAAGGCAAAACAACCAACTTTGGAGGATCTTCAGGCAAAGTTGAGCACGGGAGATAGAGGTGCCACCGAACATTACATAAAACATAGTTTGAAACTTCTGGGAGCCGACATGACATTCCTTCATTGCCCAGGTTTGTAATATAGATATAAATTTTATCATCAGGAATTATAGTGTGGTATCTGATTCTCATAACAAAAATATGTAAACACTAAACACCAATTTGAGTAACAAAAAAACTCGGATTCTTTCTTATGAAAATCCTGATTCATCCTTTTATTATGATATACTCGACTACTACAAATGTCCTGCCAGATAAAGAAATTGCAACATTTTTTTCACAGAATTGAATTTTCCTACTACATGAAATATGTGGGGTGTGAGAATGAGAAAAAGCTCAGACGGGAAACAAAAGAACTGCTTCTTTCAGCCATACAATTGAGAACGGGAACAGAACTATCAGGCATCCGGCATCATTTTCTGTGCAGGATGGACTACTCATTTTACACAATTTGACTGATGGATAACATGAACAACATTTAAACGATATCATGAGCCTCCTTAACACGTATTCCCGTTACCAACGAGTTCCTGATGAATACATCGAAGATTGAAAAAAAATCTTCAGAACATTTATGGTACATAGGAGTGCTTATGGTGGGTATGAACACCAGCCTGATAGAGAGTGAGATGGTCTACAGCTTTAGCAAACAACTCTCTTAATTCGGGATGATGAGCCAGCATAGGACGAGCTGCTTCCTCTATTACACTCAACGCTCTTGCTTGTTCAAGTGCAGGGCTGTTACCAACATGTATGGCAAGGCAGCACAACAACACAAATTCATGCTTTCGAGGCCGATCATTGCTCTTAAGCAAATTCATTAAACGCGGCACCCCATTAAACTCGATTATCGACTTTGAGTGCTCAACACGATTAAAGTTATCCAGAGCAACAAATTTACCAAGCGCAATAGCAGCTTCAGTAGCCACATCAGCACTCTTATGCCCAAGTTGTTTGACTAAAGGGCCAAGGATTCTAGTTTCTTTCGCGGGAAAGGTCCTTGCCAAAGACCCTATCGATTTTATAGTCGGTTTCAACAATTGTGGACTAGTCTCTTCATTAAGTACTCTCAATAGCTGGTCCAAAATTACTCTAGCCGCAGGAGAGTTCGGCTTAAAAGCCACTTGTCTAAGATCGGGATGGATTTCAGCCACCGCAGCCAACTCCATCACTGTCATCAAACAGTTGATTTGCAACTCCCCATGCTCCTTCTCAATGAGTTTTGCTAGACAAACTAAAGCTTTTGTATCTGTAATTTTCCTACTATTATGCAAACTCCCTTTCGATAACATCCACAATGCCCCTGCACAGCATATCTTAAGCTTGTGTTTCATATCAGGTGACTCGGCTTCTCTCTCCTTCCGTCCACCTCTACTACTACCATCAGAATATAATGACGACGAAGAATTTGAATGAAAACTTTTCTTAGACACTTCTTTATTAATTTGAACAAGTGAATGTATACTAGTAGGCTTACCTGAGGGTGTCTTAGCTTCCTCCACAACAATATCCATCCCCAACAAAGTCACCAATGGCCTATGTACATTCTCTCTTCCCAAATCCTCTCTAACTCCTTCATCCAAATCCGCCATTCTAGCCACTAAATTCACCAACACAATCTGAACCCTCATCGGAGACTCGCCAATTGCTTTAACTACAATCGAAACAGCTGAAACCTCACTGGCAATTGACTTAACCTTTTCCTGATCAGTACCTAAATTATAAAGAGCAGTAGCAGCTGCCAATTGAGCTTCAGCAGAAGCACCATCTGTCAAAAGCTTAAGTAATGGCGCAACCCCGTCTTCTTGAACGATAATTTTCATGTTTCGATTATTGTCTCGAGCCAAGGAAGCGAGTTCATTAGCAGCTTCTACACGGTCTTTGAGTTGACCCATTTGAACAGTAGCTATAAAAGACCAAACCCATGCGAGAATCGGGTCGTTACTAGCAATTGGGGGAAGAGACAAGTTGGTTCCAGATTCAGAGTCATAAATGGAGATAAGCCATTTAATGTCTGCAATAGAAGATTCAAGAAGATTCGAAACTTTACGAAAATCAGCTGTGGTAGTTATAGCAAAGACTAAACGGAGAACTCCACTGTGCTTACACTTGCGTACAAGGGTTAAGGCACGAAGAAGGTTCATAGAACTATCGGTAATGATACGGCGGAGGGGGCGTTCGTATAAGGACTGAGAAGAAGGGGTGAGTCGGACTATGGATCGGAGGAGGTGAGCGAGTTGGGTGGACTGTTTCGCAAGTTCAAAGCATTCGAGTTTGGAAGACTCGGCTTCTTGGGCTGATTTGATAACTCGTTCAGCGAGTAAGATTTGGTCTGTGAGCTCCTCTTGGATGCTCTTCTCTTCTTGTTCAGCAGCAGCCATTAGATAGAGAGACTAGAGAGAGAGATAGAAAGAGAGAGTAAAGAATACTTTGAAAAGAATCACGAGTATGAAAAGTGGAGTTCCCCCAGACAAATGTTCTTGATTTTATTCTACTAGTATAGAAAAGGAGAACACTAGTGATATTATAATACTATATACACGTATACTAAAAGTCTAAAATAATGTAAAGAAATGAATTTTGGGAAAAGAGAAGCTAATGGTGGATATCACTTTTGTGGACCAGAATAAGGGAGAGGGAGTACTATAAACCCACTACTACTATAAAAAGACCCTTGACCTTTGAACTGGTATTTTTATGAAGGCACCTTTGAACTGGTATTTGCTGAGAGGCTAGACTTTTAAGTATTCAGTACTACTAGTCGTCTAGTCTACTCCACAGTCCACACCAGTATATTCACCCCGTATTAAATCAAATCAGAAAACACGCAAATTATTAAAAAAACAATCATGCGACGTCAAAGTTACTGTTCAAACACCGTTTAAGCAAAATTGACAGACAACGTAATTACCCTTGTTTCATGGAACTCATTGTCATAAAGAATACAGCAAGAGAAAGAAAATACAGATGCAGTCATAGAAGATATCAGAGCTTGGCCATCAGCTCGTTTGAAATTGATTTGGCATCTGTACTATCTTTGGAATCACCGTCTTTAACATCCAACTCGCATCCATTGGGCGGGACATCTACAGCAGGCGAGCAGTTGAAAAATCCATGTGGCTACACCCATAGACATCAAAAATCATGTTAATAACTCTAATCAATAAATGTAAGCACCATATAGTATATATGGTATGGTTAACCTTCATTTACGACACTGTGGTTAAAAAATTCTCCAGGCATGATATGCAACATGTCCACAAATATGTTTGGAGGAGTGGGATATATCCTGTCATATTGACAGTTGATACTTGATACACAAATGCATCCCAACAAAGAGTTAAAAGCCGCCTACTTCTACTTGTGAGGCTTGGTCAAACTCAAGCTACCTCATTATTTCGTTTTATCCAAAATCAAGATCACGGTGAAGTTCAAAATGAAGTGATCAAACAAATTTTGGTTGAATCAGCAGCAAATGTTGTATTAAGCAAATGTTGAATCAGCAGCAAATGAAGTGAACATCAGTATGTAGTAGAACATATTCAGCAAATCCAAGTTCTTTTGCAAGAGGTACCAAATTTAGATAACCTAAATGCATGTGGCATATTTTAAATACTCCTATTTTGCATAAATCTATTAGTTAAACATAGCCCACTGCTACATGCACATGGGTGCTCATTTGGGAACCAATTTGGGGAATATAGCAATTGAGCAATATATATTTGCAAGTGCTAAAAATATTTAGAGGAAGTACTCATATTAGGAAATATCGTTGAAAGATGCCGTAATTTGTGACTTTCCCATATGAACAGAAGCAATTACTGACACTGTTGCACAGACATATATAGAGGTAGGCAACATGTACCTGAAGCATAAAACCGATGCGTTCTACAGGCATGACAGGCCAATCTTCCAACCGAGGAACATGTGTGATACCAAAAACATACCTGCATTTAACAAAAACAAGTATACATAATTAAACCACTTTCCTTTCAATTAAAAAGCACAAGAGACAAGCTCATTTGAAAAATTACAATCTTTATCTTAATAAAAATCTAGAAAATAATATCCTTCTTGGGTTGAAAATTATCTATCAACTCACAGTCTTGATCAACCCAATGCATGATATCATATTTCACTGCTAATAAAAAAATGCATCATTTAAACTCGCATTTGAAGAAGAAAAATCCATAATACAAGAGTTCGTGTGTAATTTTGCAGCTGAGGTTTGAAAAAAAAGAAATATATGATTCATTGTAACTACTAGATAATTATGAAAATGAATCTGAAGCTTACCAAAGAACTATATTTGTTTCCTCTAAAGACCTGTTTTGCTTAACCCAGGAAGCTAACCCATCACCAACTCGTGGATTTTGATTAGGAAACTCTCCTCCTGGAAAGTTCTCGTCCTGCGCATACGGTGTAACCCAGAGATTGTGCTTTAGAAAACTAGCTCTTCTTAAAAACTTGGCCTCCGGACCAGCCAAAGGCAGACAGTTGGAACCAGGTACCAGCTTGTAGCCTGTCAGCTGTCCAGTCCGATTTACTGTTCTTGTGTTTCTAACCTAAAGAAACAAGTAATATAACATAATTGTGTTAATAAATGACAATATTGATGATTAGAAACATAAAAAATCTATCAAGTTACGCGATCAAAGCAGAGTGGAGGGGAAGGCAAGTACGCAAGAATGACGTGGAACAAGCAGAAATATATGAAGAAAAACATTATACATGCCCACATATACATATTCATATTAAACTATAAGACTGTTACACAGATGTAATTTAACGAGATCCATTACAGTATTCCGCGGAAGAAAATCTTTTGGCAGATGACCAGATCTCAGAAAAAAGCATACACAAGTACACAAAGAAACAATGGATCATGCTACGGCTAAACCAACACTGTCGCTGTATGGTACTCTTTCACATACAGCTCACAGCTGATAGCTACACCCAACAAAATCACAAAGTTACAAGATAGAATGCTATTACTTTGAGGCTTTCCAGGAAAAGAACAGAAGTTAAAAAGGGAGGAAAGGATAAAGAAGAAATGATAAATCCCGTCATCCTACTATATGCGCGAGTCATTTTCAGAAAATAAGTTTTTCACTTTTTCAAGATATATTTATACCAAGTAAGAATGCGTAGATTTAAACTACCAAATCCACAACCAAACAAAGAGAAAGAAAAAACTTTAAGCTCACGTAATACAAAGAAATTGGGAAAAATGGAATCTTTTCTGCAGAATAACGGACCCAAAGGTTTTATAGTTCAATATAAATTTTATTTCTTTTATCTTGAATAGAAAATACCTTTACCTCTTTAATGGAGCAAAAAAGTAGACAGAGAGATATAGAAACATGCAATAAATTTTTGGTCATGGTAAGCCTCATTGTTGTACTTACAATCCAATGGCGAGCAGATGAAAAATTGCAATCACGCATTGCCTGCAATTCAGATTTCAGCAATTTTTCTTCAGTGTAGAACGCATTGTTATGTACATTGTCATTCCCGGGTTCTTCGACTTTGACATCAACCTCAACAACCTGCAAAACCGTATATTATGAAAGAATTATGTAAGCGAATATCCATGAACTTATATTGATCCTTGTAGGAAAAGAGTTAATCTCAACCTCCCAAGTACTGCTTTGTGTCACCAGAGAACTATGAAACAATATGAGGCCAGGTGTCATTTGCTAGATTACTACGTGAGGCAGTGACAAGTATACCGAATTACAGATAAAAAGTTGGTTGTCACTGCCTTTGGTATACACAATTACAGATAAAAGTTGGTTGTCATTACAGATAAGAAGACCAAATCTCAGAAAAAAGCATACACAGGAACTACAAGGGAAGAAAGTGGCGCTACTTGCACTTTTTCAATATGAAGATATCTTAATATCAAAGTTGACGGCATATACCTGATTGTATGCTTCCCCAGGCTTGCAATCAACAGCCATATCCATACGAGAAATAAAAAAATGTTGATGAACTGGTGCATATAGTCCTGGTGCAATTGTTGTACCATATTTCCGGGACTCCCCAGGCTGCAATGCTCCTAAGCTGAGGATGCCAGTAAGTTTCACTTCAGCTTCAATTTTTCCATCCTGCAGTAAAAAATTAAAGTAGAATTAAAGTAGAATTATAATCAGGTGTAAGTAAAAATTTTGTGCCACCACCAATCAAATCATTGCACTATAAAGAAATAAAAATCAAAAAAATCATATGTATGTGAAATCCTGAAATTATGTGTGTTCATATTAGTAAAGCGTGGAAGGTAGCAAAACAATATGTTAATCTGGGTCAGCATAGTGAATATAAAATTTTGCTCAGTTTATTAAAAGTAGGAAAAGGCTTTGTTTGCTCACTGTCCAAGCATCAAGCAGAAGCAATGTACTTATGAGTACCTATGAATTTTCTAATATTCTTGCAATTTTAAAAAGACGACAAATATCAAGAATGTCAAATCAAGTTATCATGTATATTTTAAAGCAATGAATTCTTTTTGGCAATTAACGGATAACCATTAATGTTAACGATTTTGAGTTACGAGTTGAGTGAAATGTTTTGACTGTCATATTGAAATTAGACATTTTAATAAACTGTTTGATAAAGACAGTGATTTATGAGTTTTAATTTAGTTTAATTAGATAGTCATTTAATTGAAAAGCTGCTTCAAATTACCTTTTCAAAATTAGCTAATTAGATCTCGTTACTAGCATTACTAGGCCAACAAGGTTACTAACATTATATACTTGTTAGAGTTATAACTTGAGACATATTTAGAATTGGCAAGTGCAAGATGATTATCAATAATGTGATTATGCCTGTTTGGCCACCAGTATATAAGTATATAAGTAGCTTATTGACTTATAAGCTCGTACTTAATTATCGACGAGTGTTTGTCGACCCAACTTATAAGTCGAATTTTCAACTTATAAGCAGATAAGTTGAATGTTAGTAACAACGTACTTTTTTTCAACTTATTTTGATTTTTCGCCTTTTTATTAAATTTGATTTAAAAAAATATATTTTTAAATGTTAATCTAATCTAAAATTCATGAATTAAGATAATTATTTTTAAAAATTATTTATTTTGATTAATTTAAGTAAAAAAAATTCTGGCTTACAAGTAAGATTATCTAAACACTTATATTAACTTATAATGATTCATCTACTTATCACTTGTAAGTCACTTATTTATTTTAAGTCATAAATTATTTATCTTAAGATTTCCCAAACGGGCATTTATATAAAATCATATTTATTTTGAAATGGTAAAGAATGTAATAATGCTATTGTTCTAATTTGTTCATTCATGTGAAAATTTTCTCTATACAAATGCCAAATGGATTATGCAGTGCATCAATATTCTTATGTTTAAACACTTTAACAAAAAAGAAAAAGAAAAGAATCCAAAATGGAAAGCTGACTAATTTAACATGATGGCAAGAATTTTTCACTGTGGGACTTTAGAAACAATCAGCCAGCTGCTTACTCATGTGAACATATAAGACCTATAATAATCGAAGCTATGAAAAAGTTTTGCAGTTAATTAGCCTCAACTTACCTGATAGAAGTGCCAGTAAAAACCATATTCGTAATTAGCCACAGTACATATAAAAGAAACCGTTAGGCGCCTGGATCTTCGGACTTCTGCTAAGCCTGTTCTCCAGTCCTGGTGCTTCCAAAGGATCCCATGATCCTCCTCATGAAGGCATACACAATTTTCTATAGTTTCAATGCCTCCGGTAAAATTTGTAAAATGTGCATCGAAGTACTTAATATAGCCCAAACAATCACATCCCTGTAAAATCAATTTGTTTGACACCAGCAGATCATAAATTAGTAAAAAAATATTAGAAAGTTTCTAAGATGTGCAAAGAGTGACAAACCTTTTTAAGAGAGTGAGCATTCTTCCCAAGGCCATCTTCCCCTGCATCAAATGCATTTTTCCTGTAATGGGGGTCATTTGGATCGCCATAGGGGACAACCATCTCAACAAAACTCAGTCTATGAGCTATGGGTCTTCGGCCTCTACTACCATCAACATATGCAACAGAATGTATAACCAGGCCTTCCTTTGGGGTGAAACCAATTCGGAAATTCCACTGTCAAGTTAAAACCAGTTAGTCAGTTACATATTTGGTCCCTTAAGAAAGGATAATGCTGGTAAAGCTTATTAATAATAGAAAGAGAAATACCTTCTGCCTTTCTCAAAAAAAAAAAAAATACCTTCTGCCATTCTACATAGTGTCCGCTAACTCGAAAGCTTGGACCCTCAGGCTGTACGATCTGTAAAGGCTTTACATCACTACGATCAACCCCTCCCCTTGTTTCACCAGGAGTATAGTTTCTTAGTGGATCAGCTGGAGGTAATGGGACAAGTTTACGATCTTCAAACTCAATCACAACCATGTTTTGCATATCAACTAGTACATATATGCCCTCAACTGGGCGTGCATAACCATTTTCCATGGGACAATCGCTTTCCGTTCTGCAGAAAATAAGTGGCTTAGCGAGTCTACGGTTAGGAGCATCAGCGTCACTATAGTAACCAACACACCTGTTAAGATTTAGTGTACACGGTTAAGCACAACTTAGATAAGATAACACTTGAGTGCATCAAGTATCATCATAAAATTAAACTAACCAAGCATCAACCATGACAAGATCCATATCCTCAATACCCCGCTTCTTCATAGCTTCACAGAAAGGAGGATACTCTTTTACAACTGCTTCACATTCAGCATATTCCATGGCATCCTACAACAGCCGAAAAAAATATTATCAAGTAAGAAAACATCAAAAGAAACAATCTGGCATGCAAGTGTGCCTGAATTGTACAGTTGCCAAAAATAAACAAAAAATATCATAAATGTTGGCCAGAAAAGTTAGTATGCTCGCTTCAGTCTTCATTTTTAATAATGGATTATTTTCTCTTTAGGTATGTAATTCTGATTTAATATTCCCCAGAAATACCAAATCAAGTAGGTGTGCTTGTAGGATTGGCCTACCCAGAATTACACCCAGAACCACATTTATTGCATACTTTAATTATATAGTGGTGCAAAGGAAACAGAAAAGCAATATATTGGAGACGCAAGACTCTCACCAGATGAAATCCAAATTTTTTTTATGTCCTTCACTGCACTAGTACAGTTAATAAGGAATCATAAATTTTTAAAATGATCTCAAAATTTTTTAATTTTGTATCAGAAACGGGATTAAATAATTAGAAACTTCAATTGTTGACTTTAGTTGGAATGGGTTATATTCTTTCTGCAAAGATGAACAACATATTGACAAGCACTTGATAACAAAGTTGAAAAGGATAAGAAATTACCATTGATGGCTGTACATCAGGAACTACTTGTGAGGAAATCACTTTTCCCCTGTGATGTCCACCTCTAGTAGCTGCATGTACTTCCGACAGTTCTACAATCCATATGCTTGTTTCATTTGACTTCTTGTTGTAAACCACAAGTCTAGCTCGTCTTGGAGGTAGCTTACTAGGAATAACAGCTCCACCCTTGGTTCTCGGCAGTAATGAGGGTTGAAATGGAGGGAAGAAGTAAGCATCTGCCAATGCAACAATATTTTTACTTGGTTCTGACAGAACAACCTCAACAAACCGCATGCCATCTCTGACCTGAAGGAGAGAAAAAAAAAATTATAGTCACTGCAGAGTTAGCAGTAAGGTGTGTTACCCTCATATACCAACAATGCATAGTTAATCACTCAGAACGTAATTGAAACCTCAGGGGTAGCTCCAGCTGCTCTGACAGTTGCTACGGCCACTGAGATCTCAGCTGAAGATAAAGGGTCTAAAGGATGACTACTTTGTGCCCTTAGCATAATCGGGATTCCTGTACAAGCAAAAAATGGTTTGGCGATTTAGTAAATATATTTTGCACATAATTTAGTTTACAATAGACTACCTTTTCTTCAAAAACTTCAAGACATAAATTGCTTTAAGAATTTCAATTTTCTTTTTTTAAATTAAGCATGACAGTATAATGCAATAAAACTAGCTTAATATTCTTTTCATTCTGTCTTGATTAGAAATGCTAAGAGAATTACAGATTTACAGAGAACATCCTTCTCTCTTCTTAGCACACCTGACACTCAAGAATCCTCCTAATCAAGACAAAAGAACAGCCACATTATTACAGTAAAAAACAAAAACATGCTAAAAAGTTCACTGTCATTAGATCCAAAAACTATTCAAGTAATTATTCAACGTCCAACAAGTGATCCACGATATTTGGTTGGTTCAGTAGTAAATTCTAATTATAAATAAAGAAGTTAATTCTGACATTTTTCCGATAAATTTCTGAGAACAGATAAATCCTTACAAATTAACAAATCAGTTACAATAAACGTTAACTAAACACCTAAAACATATAAACTTAACAATGAATAAAATCTCAATTGTTCACAATCCTAACTCTCAATCACATTATGAACACATACATATACAATTCATTATCAGAAGCAATAAAACACTTCTGCCTATATACACACATGAGTTTCAACACAAATAAGCAATGACATAAATCATGTAAAAATAGCAATCATCAAAACCTAATTCAATCGTAATCGCATTCACATCCACATTTTAGGCACACACAGCCATCCACATTTTAGGCACACACATACACATTTCAGTGCTAAAAAACAATAACATGCCTATACATAGAGAGAGAGGGAGGGAGAGAGAGAAAGAGGGGGAGAGAGAGAGACCTTTAGTAGAAGCAGCAGAAGTAGCGGAAGAATTCAAGGAAGCAACGGCGGAGGTTTTGATCGGGAGATCATCGGAGGAGACGGAAGACAAAACACTCCAGTCCTGCGCAACTTCGGCACGGCGAGAAACGAGCGAAGAGTCATCGGAAGCTAAAAACGACGGCGTTTTCTTAATTGAGGCCATTTCGCAAGCTCGCCAAAACCACCGTAGTAATGCGTGAAACAACTTAATGACATACAGCAAATATATATGTGGAGCTTACCTACACACACTCTCTCTGTTTCTCTCTATCTATCTCTCTCGCTGATCTTTTGGCTTTCTCTATCTCTCTGAATATAGCGTTTGTATGTGTAAAAGAGGTTTTGTTTTGGGAAGTTGGAGAAAGAGAGAGAATGTGTAATGTGTGTATATATAGAAAGAGATACAGAGTGGAGTGGGAAAAGAGAAGGAAATGGAGTTGTATACGCTGGTTAATTACCCACCTCATGCTCTGTTATTTTCTCTACTGTAACTCTTTTTTTACTGTTTTTTCAAATAATTATTTTCCAAGACGAGGATATTCAATTTGGATCGTTCTTTTTGGATTTTAAAAATTGAGGAGCGTCTAATTTAAATTTTATTCAATTCATTTTAACTAGGATTATGAAGTATTTTTTACAATTCAGATAAAATGTATTTATTTCAGATTTTAAATAATAGATAATAATCACGAATTTTAAAATATTTACGTTGATTTTAGTTGTTCGCGGATTATGATAAAGTTGAGAAAAAACAATTTGTAAAGTTTTGATGATTTTGTGAATTTTTTCAAAAATATTTCAAAATCTCGTGGATTTTATAGAGATTTCAAAATATTAAAAATGTAATAGCAAATCCATTAAAATCCCCCATCTTTTTTTTTTGCCAAAATATTATGCATCTCATCAAAAAGACTTAATACAGCTTGGACAAATTCCAAAACTGGTGATACGATCGGGTTGACAAATAAATAAACGAGCTAAATGAATAGCAGTTTTGTTTCCAGATCGCTTAACATACGGAATATAAATATTATTTAAACTGAAAAATATTACAATAGTTTCCCAAGAAATTCATCCTACACCATCTCCAAAATCAGTAGCATCACAATTGACCTTCACACAATTAATTCTAGTTGTAATTCAATGTTCAGAAGTGATTGGAGGTACAGATGCCCTCGTAATATGAACAATCTTCCATTATGAAATGTGAGTTTTTGTGATTTTCACCACCGATTCAGACTCGATGCAAGCTTTCAAGATTCCTCGAAACCCCAATTGAATCATTCTCAACGATACAAACCAACAAGTCAAAAATACCAAAAACATACTGACCACTCCAAAAAGGAGGACAAACGACCACTCCAAAATGAGGACAAACAAAATACCCAAAAAGATTGGGTACGATAGTCATCCTTACAAAATAAGAATGATTATTGAAAGAAAAATAAAAAACTAATTATTAGATGGGGAAAAAAAGATGGAAGTAATTTTGGGAAAAGGAAAAGAACTTAATTTGAATCTCTTTGAGGTGGCTAACTAGGGTTTGAGAGTCGACTCTCATTGAGAGAGTTGTCTATTTTCAAAAGTTTTAAATCCCCCATCTTTTAAAATAAAAAAAATCATAAACTTTTAAATATCTTTATATTTTGTTGAATTTTTTAAAATCGAAATTGAACAGCAACGGGATTTAATAGACTTTTTAAACTATAAGTTGACAACGCCCAATTTTTTTAAAAAAATACAATCCTTATTAAATATTATCATATTTTTAAATAATTTTTTAGAATCAAAATTTATATCCGGAAATTTTCAAAATCCAAGAAAATCTTGCAAAATCTTAACTGAATATATCTCTAAATTTTGATTTAGTTATGTATTCGTTTAAGATTTAAAATGTACGTTTTAATTAGTTTCATTTTATGCAAAAGAATGCTTGCATTTTCATCTCCATCATTTCTTTTTAATGCGCTCCCAAGTCACAAGGAAAAAAAAAGTAAGCCCGCTATCAAATTTTTGAGGAGAGAATGGAAATGATGCGGGGAGAAAATTTTATTCACTTTCTTTCAAAAAATTTATTTACATTTTTGAGATGATTGAGGATTCTCAGTTTCTCACAAAGTAATTGATTTTATTATTTTTATATTCAAACTTTTTCTTCTCTGCATTAAAAAAATTTATAAAAAAATTATTAGTCAATTGTAGTCACTCTTAGCTCGCTTCCTTTCTCTTCATTCTTAGAAGATTCGTTTCTATTCTATTGTGTTGGCTTCTTCTTCTTTTTTTTTTCTTCCGAGCATAGCATTTACGTAAATAACAAATCAAAAGAGTGCATCATGAAACGTTAGATTGCAATTATCATCCAAAGGACAAGGAAAGAGGAGGACGTGTGGGTACTATTACTATGATGAAGAAACTAAGTTTGATAACTTTGGGAGGACCAATAGGAGGAATAGATAAGTCGAATGAAGCGAAAGGTGATATGTACGTCTGCTTTTTCTAGCTTACCAATAAAATTACCCCTATAATTTTTGATAATCGGGATGATAAGGCCAGAATTGTGAGGTAATATTAAAAATATAATATATGTGATTTCTTTATTTGTATTTCATTGCAAGGCAATGAGTCATGGGTTCTTGAACTACATGATCAATCTCTATCCAAAGTTCTCAACAACCAAATTATCACATCCTTGTGTTTGTATTGTATGCATGATTAATACTTAACCATATTTTATACCAACTAGGAACAAATAATGCACGGCTTTTAGATCTGAAATTAAATATATTGGTGGTGAATGAGTTTTTATATCAGCACTCACAGTATTATATTATTATTACATAGTATTAGTTTAAAGTTTAATATATAAATTATAGGAGCATTATTTTATGCTGCCACTTGAAAAGGACATGTATTCGTGTAGCAGGTCCAGTTCCCATTTCACCTGTATAAATTAAAACCGAAGTTACAAGACTGAACTTAATATGCATAGTATTTAATTTCCAAATTAATGACTATATACATTACTTTTATTACATTTCTTGTTTTATTACTTTTTTGAAAATAAAAACAATCTCTAATCAACATATGTAAATCTCACATTCCGCTCATCAAATATATAAACGGATAGAATGCAAATTACTCGCAAGTAGGGAATTTCAAATAATTTTTTATTGATCCTAAAATAACAAACTTATTCCAGGCATGTTGAATGTGATATAACAACCGCAATATTTCATTACGACAGCTCTCACCTGCCGCAATGAAGGTGTATCGCAGCCCAACCTAATATTCCCCTAAAATATTAGTGACGGATGTAGAATGGTTTAAATCTTGATAACTGGACTATATTTTGAGTTTTTCTCTATAAAAAACAAAAAAACAAGTTACAATTTTTTGCAAAATTGCTGTGCAATTTTATAAGTGATCGACTATAATCTCAGACGCAGGTTTTAGCTTCAGAAACATGAAACGGAAATATTTTTGACAAGTTCCCTAATGTTTTTTGATAGAGAATTCATTTATTTAATCAAGGTTTAACAGTATAGTAGTGGATCGATCTCCAACTCCTTGTATAATTTAAGTTTTATATTAACAAAACATTGGGCGACACATCCACAATATCAAGATGTTTTCTTCCTTGTATTGCAACGACAGCCATAGCTGGCTATCCTCAGCGGTCAGCACAACGTACTTTTAAGGGTCATTTGGTAAATCTGAATCATTTATATCTGAATTATTAATATTTCTGAATGATCTGAATTAATCAAAAATTTGAATATCAATTGATTAAGATCATTTGGTATATATTTATTTTTATGATTTCTGAATGATTAAATTTTGTGATTAAATTTTGTGATTAAATGAGTCTGAAAAAATTACAAGATTTTAAAATTGATATAATATTGAATGTTAAAAGTGCTAAGCATTTAAAATGCTAGATGCACTTAATATTTTAAAAAATAATGTGTTTTAATTAAAAATATAATTCAGACAAAGACATGTATAAATTAAAAAAGGTACTAATACGCTTTAGTAAAAGTAATTGGTTAGTTATTAATAAATATAATATTTTATTAAATAAAATTGCTCATGATTTTTTTATAAAAAGAAGTGTTTTAGTTGGGTAAAATAAAAAGGGCAATGTGTTTAACTTGAAAAAAAATTATTGATTTATATATTAATTAAGTTAGGATAATTAAGTAAAAATAAAATTTAAATAAGAGTAGTTAAGTAAATTAAGCAGGTATCGTACTATCGATCTACTCTCAAATTTTTAAGGTTTCATTGATTATAATATAATATAGTGTAGCTAGATATTAAATTTGGATACATGGAAATATTATTAAAAAACTATTAACTTAATAAAATAACTTGTTTATCATAATATTTGTTTTAATGTTATTGCAAAATGATATAATTATGAATGTCATAATAATTATAGTTAATAAAAATATTAAAAATGAAAGAGAAAATAGGCTTTTGCAAAAAAGAAGGAAAAAAATAATATAAAAGCTTGATAAAAAATGTGGACAGTATCATATGAATCATTCGGATAAAGTTATCTACATGAATGATGAGGTGATTTATATGATAAAGTTATCTACATGAATGCCGAGGTGATTTATATGAATGATCAGGTAATTTATGAATCGCTCATGTGTTAAATGTTTTCAGACAAATGACCTAAATGAAAGATGCAGTCAAATCAGTGTTCATTCAGTAACATTCAAGGGCCAAACAAATGGGGCCTTAATACGGCACGTTTTATTCTATTTTTGTCATTGATATATTTGGCAAATATATCCAAACATGCGTGATCATAAAACATACTACAACCAAACAAATAAATCCTTATAATGTGGTTTTATTTCTTCAACTTATTATTGCTCTTGAATTTCAACCAAATTCATGCATGTATGTGTTACAGGAGATTACATTATATTCTATAATGAAATAAAACAACATAACAATAAGTTACGTAATTATTCTATAATAACATAATATGATAGAACTCCATTATTAACAGACACATGCATTATGCATAGAATCTATGCAGCTGCAACAAGATCCAGCACAAGGCAAAGCAAACAGACACGCGAAATGAATACAACTAAGTTTCAAGCCATCCAGTGTGCAGCTACGAAAGAGTTCATATTCAATGCAGGAAAAAATAAAATAATATTCTCACCTGACAACAAAAAATTGTCACAAACAGCCACACAAAACATCACTTGCTACAAACATAAATCATCCCGGATTTGTTATATTAACAGAAATGCTAAGCCAACAACAAAATTCTAAGCACATCATACACAATTCCTTTTCTCGTATTTGAAGGTAATAATAATGAACAATGACCGTGTCAAACAAGAGTTTAAGACTCCTCAATAAAACCTAAGAATTTAAATGTTATGAGGAATGAGATTAAGAGAGAACCTGTAAACAGGCTAACCTAGCAATTTATTTTTTGAAAAAAACAGGACAAATGACAAAGTCTCAATCCGATAATACCTTTAAGGCTTTCACTAGAACCCATATTTCATAAATAACGCGTATATGTTACAAATGCTTGCTTGCTAAAACTTACATTATTACATATATCTTTGCTAGTCCATTTTCCTCACCAAATGTCTCAACACTCAACATCATTGTATAAATTTTAATTTTGCAAGATTAAACCCCTATCCCAATATTTTGTAGGTCTAGGAAGATCCTACAAGCCACACATGTAAAATATTATATCTATACATGAAATCGACTATAAAGTTGCAATAAAATGATTCTAGATCCTCCTCTGAAGTTGCAGATTAGAAGTATTGAACCTGTTCCCCTGTTGGCTTACTATATTCTATGCCACATGGTGGGTGTCAAAAGATGCTAAAAAATGTACCTCCAGTTCAATTTCAAATAAGACTTGCTCGTAATTCTGTTTAAAAAAATAATAATAACTGGAAGAGAGCTGCAGAACAAACAAAAAAGAGACTGGAACAAAAATTACTGACTCGTATAGTGTGAAGTTGAAAACACAGTGTTGTGCAAATAAAATGCAGAGTGTGTGCCAATGTACCCCGCCCGTTCATAATTCCACTTGAAAGTCCTCAAAATTACAAACCTACCTAAATGTTGGCGCTAACACATTCTTCCCATTTCTAAAAACCATAACGTATGCAAAACACAAGGAAAACACCGAGTTAAGCAAGGCACCACTCAACCTTAATATTGTTCCAAGACATTTACCCAACAGATGACGCACATGTATATTTATTATGAAAAGTAATAATATTATCAGGAAATACTTACAAAACGTTGTCGTATTAGACTAAAATGGCATGTCTCTTCAACCTGACTACTAATCGGACTACCAGCCTACTTCTCATTTTCCACTACAATTTATTATTAAATTATACTAAGTTTCAAGTATCTTAACTTAACTTCTATTGGATTAATAGTACTGAGGGAGACGTTAGAATTAAACAATCCCTACCAAAATGAGCTACAGAGTGATCAAAATAGTCACAAAATAGTTTGCCGCATTCACCCTGGCAACCAAATAAACGTAACCAATTTAAACCACTAACCTCATTAAACACAACACTTCCTAATCCAACCCACATTATATTGTTCCATTCCGCAGATCACCATTAAAAACTAATTACCGCAAATAAAACACAATCACCGCAAACAAATAAAACATATTCCAAACCAACCATATCCATAAAATTCTCAACAAAACTCCTTCAATCCAAAGACAATAAAAAACAGTAATAATTAAGCAAAAACATTAAATAACCATAAATTCAATAACTGCATTAAAAACAATAACCAATTTACACCATCAAAACCTCTAACTACATCAAACGCAGCATTTCCTAAACCAAACCACATTACATAATTCCGTTTCACCAATAATCACATAGCTTAGACAAATAAACGCATAAACATATTTCATAACAACAAACCTCAATTAATCCAAACAAATTAAAAAGCAGTTGTAATTTAAGAAACCCATATAATAACCATAAATTCTGAATCAATAATACCCAATTAACAGCATTTCCTAAACCAAACCACATTATATAACTCTGTTTCACCGATGCAATAATTATATACCTTACGCAAATAAAACAAAAATATAGCAAACACGTAAAAACATATTCCAAATCAAACATATCCATAATAATCTCATAATAACAATTAAGAAAAGCAGTCATAATTTATCCAAAACATTTAACAAAAATAAACTCGATAACCAAACCACGAAAACTAAGCAGTAAGCACAACAGCGCCACCAGCCTCCTTAATTTTCCTCTCCGCATTCTTCGAAACAAGTTTAGCCTTAACGACAACCGCACTCGGTATCGCACCTTTCCCCAAAACCTTAAAATACCCTAACTGACTCACATCAAGCACTGGCGTCTTATCTCCAGCACTCTCCTTAACATCTTGTGGGACCATTGACCAGAGCTTATCAACGTTGACTATTGGACAGTAGAATTTGTTACGGAGCTTGTGAAAGTAACGCATACCGACCTTTCCGAAATATCCGGGATGGTATTTGTCAAAGAGGATGCGGTGGTGGTGCATGCCGCCGGCGTTTCCTCGGCCTCCAGGATGCTTGCGGTGCTTTCCGATACGGCCGTGCCCGGCGCTGACGTGGCCGCGCTTCTTCCGGTTCTTTTTCAAGCGGGTTGTCATTTTATGCGGCGTAGAGGAGGCTTGGTTAGGGTTTGTTGGGATTTAAAGGGGATTAGAGGGGTTCGTGGTTGTTTTACCTCTTTTGCCCCTCTCGTTTATTTTAATATCGGAATGTTTTGAGCAATTTATTTTTTGAAAAAGAAGAAATAAATATTCGTGAAATGAAAGTTCAAAATAATTGCACCGGCTAAATTGATAATAACCATCTCACACAAATATATATTTGTAGTGGAGTAAATGTATCTTCGTCTGCTATATCGTATAAGAGTTATAATTAGTAACAAATATTTATCGGTATAATGTAACTGTATTTTCATTACTTGCTATGTGCTCTAGTGATAGCGAGGGTTCGAACATGTACAAGAATAATACGGGTGCGGGTGCGTGAGTATGTTCGGTTAGCTAAAAAAATTCCTAGTTAGCAAATAAGCTTCAAGTTCGTTGAGTAGGCATAAACATGACCATTATCAAATAGGAAGCAACATTTCACAGAATGATTTTACAACCTCCACTACTAATTTGATCATTAGTAATTCAGCAACAGGCAGCACTAGGTTCCTACTCCTAGTGTTATCTTGATTGCTGTAGATATCGTTCTGAAAGACGGCAAATTTAGCTGAAATTTATCTCAGAGGAAACAGTAGAAATGTAAATGTGAGCACAGGACTGTCATGTGGGAAGCTCGCATATTTCACAGAGACCATTCTGGAGTGTAGTATAAAATTTGTATAAATTTCTAACATAACAAAATAAAGAAAACTGAATCAAGAGTGGCAATATCCTGGAATGACAAACTAGTCGCTATTTTCTTGCAAGTGTCACAGAGACCTGGTTAAATTGTCAATTGAGCACAAGTTTTCATGTGATCAAATTACTTCTTGTAGTGAACCTATGTTCATTCCTTATTAGGCAACATGCAACTCTGCTTCAATCCACTGAGCCATCCGCATCAGCCCAATTACAGTAATTCAGGTGAAGAGTCAAAAACTAAATGAATGCCTTCACTGAGGAACGAGTTTGTATTACCAGGCATGACTCATGAGCAGAAGACAATTTCCAAGGAGCACGGCAGGATTTATAGCCCATCTAAGTACTTCCATGTCAATTTTACCAAGAGAAACAAATACATTTGCAATCCCTTCTTCTCTGCTGCTCATCGTCGCCTATCTCCATGATTTCATGTGCCACCTGCCAACTACAGCAACTAGGTCCATCTTATGAGATGTTTGTTTCCGTCGTCTTTATGTCTCATATCAGTGCTCATCTTGTACCTAACTAACAAGAACTAAAGGCCATAAAGATTGAAAGAGGGCCCTAAAAACCAATATCTCAAGTATGGGGCTTTGATTATAATGTTGCTTTTAACAGTCATGTATAGAAATGAATATGACAGCATTATCTTTTGTCAACTTGCAGGCCTTTGTCTTGGTCACTTTGTTTGTACAGTCACATGTGAATGGATTTGGCTCTAGGCAACAGGCTGTATTTTTAACAACAAACTTTTGGTATTTGGACAACTTAAAGAAGATAAATCCGAGAAGAATTTTTTTTTAATGATATCAAAATTGAGAACATTGTAATTCATCCGCACTACATTATACATCTCTTGTTATTCTTCATCACAGAATCTCTATCCATGGATAACTATATAATATCTTTTATTCGAGGATTTGTTTATCTAGTTAAAAAAGTTGTAGCAAATATTTTCCAGAGGTTACCATCATAGTAACCTACTTTGAGACCTGAAAACTATTAACACATTATATTATCATCATGCCATTTTGAACCTTATGCCTGCTAGTTTAGTAAGCACTAACTAATTGCTGTATTCGTGTCACATAATCTGTATCTTTGCGAAAATAACAGAAGGTGGTTCAAAATAATTGTGATTTTGGATAAAAGGATGTGACAGATACAAAACGAGAGAGGAACAAATCATCCACCATATGTGTTGATCAAGACAGGCACTACCTTTAGCATATCTTGATGAAAATCTCAAGTTACTATGTCCAGAACAGAGACTGAGACTTGACATAACTAATTCCAGGTTCAAAGTTTGCTAAATTTAATATAGGTCATATATACCGACACAAATTCAATGTTCTGAAAGCATCAAGAGATACTAAGCAGTCGATATATAGACCCTTTAGCTTTTGATCCTTGTAGATAGACACCTATCCGGTCTAATTTGCACTTAGTTTTTGTCTGCCATCTTTGTGACATATTTTGCAAGGGAGGAGGTAAACCCTGTGATTAGGTAAGAGTTTCAGTGGAAAAAAAATATGCTTTATTGGTTTGTTTATGAAAATTTTAAACGATTAATACAATTAGAGTAAACCATAGTAGCTGGTCATAAGCGTAAAGGATCAAGATATCTTGGCACATTACTCTTAAGATAACGATATGTACAGTGAAGACACTGCACTGCTGTGGCACATTACAATTCAGATACAAACGCCCATATTTAAAATGATTCTCTTGACAATATATTGATCAACAGGACCACCTATCCACCTTGTTAAAATAAGTGAACCTTGATCATTTGATTCATTCAGTCACTAAACTGCATCATTATAGATCACTACCTTCAATCAGTTATTTCATTTTACAAGATATGTTTCAGAGTGCAAGTGTGCAACTCCCACTTACATATTACTCGATTTTAAGTGGCGTAGCATCAAACATGCAACTCTCGATATTGGCCCAAAGTTTCATATAAAGGAGCAATAATCAACTTTTCCAAGAGGTTTGCAATCCTGAGATGCAAAGGGTCTAATCTTCCCACCAAAAAACAGTACTTAAAAGTAGGATGGACCAGGAATCCATTACTCTAATGTGGACCAATAATAAGAGGAATATATGATTAAATAGATATCTAAGCTTGTAATTTAATCTAATAAGTAACAATTTGACACCATCTAACTATAACTGAATTAGTATCATGTTCACATCATCTTTTGAAAAAATTGCTAAAAAGTATTGATCACAGTTAAAGATGGTTTTTGACTTTCAATGTCATATTCCACAATCTCTATTCTTATTGCAACCACCTTTTTAACTTTATTATAGGAGTACAATGAAGAATGTTGAAAACTGGTTAGAAAATGTAAAAGAAATCAACAAATAAATGTCATCAAGTGTGAAGACAGGTGGGGGATACACTTAATGTATGTATCTTAGAATATCTTAGAGATATCTTTCCTCAATCTCTATATAAAGAATTAATGCACATTGTATAAAACTAAAAGCTTCCTTCTTAACATCTAACATAAACAAACATGGTGAAAGCCTCTATTCTCATTCTTAAAGTAGCAATCATCTTGGTATCATTGGGATGGGTATCTGTATGGCTTCTTAAGCCAACACAGCTTTGGACAAGAAAATGGAAAGTAGCCGAAAAGAGTGCATCAACAACAGTTTTTGGATATAATGGTACTATCTTAGTTTCATTTGAAGTTTTCGTCAAGTGGTCTCGATAAATTCCTTTTTCTAGATTCTATATGGCTTAATCAAGTATCAGTGATTAAAACTGAGGTTGAAGTTTATACTATATTCAAAACCAATGATTGCTCTTTATAGGTAATATTAATCTTAGAGTTATTAATTTTCAGGTCTTGATTTTGCTGTCTACACATTCCCTCTTATCCTCGTGGCAATAATTGGACTTGTTTATATGAAGTTAAAACCAGATGAAGCAAGAAACAGGTAGAATTTATAGAATTTAATTTATTATTAGTGTAAGTTAGTCAGCTTAGGCACTGTAATTTACCTTTCTGTTCAATGGAATGGCAGACAAGGGAAAAGTTCAATCTCAGCGCTCTCAAATCCGCTCATTGTTAACAGTTACGTAGGTGTTTTGTCTGGCACAGAAGTCCTAGCCATAATCCTGTTTTTCCTCTTTCTAGCATGGACTTTCTATGCTCACATCTCTACTGATTTTAAGAAGATGACGCCAAATAAATCATTTAAACTGAATCAGTAAGTGATAAGTAGTGCCAGTTTGCTTCTAAGTGAGATGTTGATATATCAAAGGCTAACAACATACAATGTGAACGATGTTTTGAGCTATCCTGCAGATGGCAATTCAAGTTTTTTAGGATGGCAACACGGAGTGGTTTGCTGGCAGAAGCCTGCTTAGCTCTTCTACTTTTGCCGATATTGAGGGGATTGACAATTACTAGGCTGCTTGGTATCCACTTTGAAGCAAGTGTAAGATACCATATCTGGCTTGGAACTTCAATGATAATTTTTTCCGCGCTCCATGGTGCAGGCACTCTATTCATCTGGGGTGAGAAAAAACATATTTTAGATGAGGTAAATCTAATTCCCTTCCACCATCTTGATATCACAAAGTAATGAAATGTAAAATTTGATTCTTTTAACCATTGAGAAGACAGATGTGGAAGTGGCAGAAGAAAGGCAGAATATACCTTGCTGGAGAGATTGCTTTTGTTACAGCACTTGTAATCTGGATCACATCACTTCCACAAGTGAGAAGACGACGATTTGAAATATTCTATTACACTCATCATCTCTACATGGTCTTCTTAGTATTCTTCTTGTTTCATACGGGTGATCGCCACTTCTATATGGTTTTTCCTGGTGTTTTCCTCTTCGGCCTAGACAAGCTACTCAGGATGATACAGTCAAGACCAAAAACTTGCATCCTCTCTGCTAAAGTCTTCCCAGGCAAAGCAGTAGAGCTTATTCTCCCCAAAGATCCAAGTATGTTTTAAGTGTTCTTCTATCATTTATCAGAAGCTAACATACAAAAATTATCAGAAAATGATCAACAAGGTTTGTGCTTTTATTCAATTTCAGTGTTGAAGTATACTCCAACAAGTATAATATTCATGAAGATACCAATCATATCCAAGTTTCAATGGCACCCCTTTAGCATAACTTCTAGCTCCAGGGTTGATGATAGCACCATGTCTGTAATAATCAAATGTGAGGGATGGTGGACAAACTCTCTCTATAACAAAGTTTCTGATCAGCTCAACTCGGATGCTAAAAAAAAACAGTGCATTCCTGTTGCAATTGAAGGGCCTTATGGACCTGCATCACAGAACTTTCTAAGGTAATGAATTATGGTCTATTGTTCTAACTCCTAATGTTCTCCAATGCTATTTACTTCATAGCTCCATAGTAATAAAATAAAATGACAGTGATGGTGATAATAGTAGTAATATTAATCTGATAACCATTTGCAGATATGATAGTATGCTCCTGATCGCTGGTGGAATTGGAATAACACCATTTCTGAGCATATTGCAGGACATTGCTTTTATTCGGAAAAGTGGGAGAAGTAATTTTCCCTCAAGGGTAAAACTAATTTATGCCGTCAAGAGGTGCCAAGATTTGTCCTTACTAACTCCAGTTTTCCCACTACTCCGTGACCAAAATAGTGACCAATTGCACTTAAATCTAGAAGTATTTGTAACACAAGAAGCACATTCTAATGCAACGTTTAGAGAACTACTTACTGAATTTACTCAAGTGCGAACAGTTAATTTTGATAGCAAATGTTCAAGATATGCAGCATATGGACCGGACAGTTTAATATGGATGGCTGCGATAGCTGCTTCTTCATCCATTCTTTTTATTGTGTTTCTAACCTTTTTCAACCAGATATATCTCAATCCAGATCAAAAATCATCAGAAGTAAAGAAGCCTTCCACAGTGACAGATCTCTTTCTTATATGTTCTTTCATTCTATCGATCACTTGCAGCATCTCAGTGTCTTTAGTTATGAGAATGAAAAGGCTGAAGAAAGAACTGACACCTTTTTCCAGTAAGCAAGGCACAAAACATTCAGTTGAAGCATCTACAGGTCTTGTGGAACATCAAATCCATTTCACTGGAAGGCCTAACTTTCAAGGTAAGATTATTTTAGACATGACATGAGCATATACATAATACAGTCAAAGAATTCATCGAGATAAAGATTAGGGAACAATCCTTTAGGATCAGGGTTCAGGAACAGAGGCACTATGTGCCGAGAGCAAGCCGCAAAATAAGGGCAAAATACCTGAATTTTCTTTGCTAGAAATTACTATTTACATTTTTTTTTCTTAGAAGTACAATTTTAAAAGAATTTACTTCCGCCACGGTATAAGATAGAGAAGTTTCTAGGATAAAGGGAGTGTTTGACGTTCTCACAAGGTTTGAATCTTTTTCAAGGATTCCTCTGATTTATAACATCTTTCTTAAGTTTCTTAAAGTTTTTATCGCAAAAAACAGGAAATCTTTACCAAAATAAGAGCAGGGGTTATGTTAATAACTCAAGTAAATAATCTGGAATTTGAGAAACTGAATGCTGACATATGCTTTAAATCTAACAGACATATTCAACAAGTATTCAGAAGATGCAAGTGGATCCTCTGTGGGGGTTTTCGTGTGTGGATCAGAATCAATGAAAGAGTCTGTGGCTTCATGTTGCATGCTAAATTCCCAAGATCTCAAGAAGCGTACTGCTCAAAAGAGAAAACCATTCTTCAGTTTTCACTCTCTCAATTTTACGCTTTAGACTCAGGCTCAAATATACTTGATATCTTTGCACCTTCTATTTTATTGATGCAATGTTAATTATTTAAAAATAATGCTAATGAAATAGTTATATGCCTATATATATATATATATATATATGAATATTCCTGAAGTTTATAAGTAGTTAAATTGCATGTCTGATGATCAAGCAAATTTACGCACATACTTCACAAGCATTTAGAGCATCAGATGTATTACAGAAAATATACTTACTGCCTAAGTGCCTATGCAATATAGAATTCCCCTTCTTCAAAAACCATCACCTAATACTTCTCCAGAGCATGAAAAACACAGGATATAGCATTCCAAGCATTGCCTACCTCGGATATTCGCTACTTTCAGTTGAACTGGAGTCTTCATCGTTTAGTAGAACAAGGCTCTCGACAAAAGGCTGTAACCAAATTAGGTCTGAAAACCTCTTGAATTTTGGCTCCTCAATATTACATAGCAATAATTCCTCATTCATATTATAGTCTTTCTGCCTCCGAAATAAAATTATGTGATTGCTTCTAACTACACCTGGCAAAATGGATTGATAACCACAAATCCAGACCACACCAAACCACAATTTCAGACTTGGTTCATTATAAAATCACACTTTTAAAATGGTTTTGGTTTGGATTGGAATCACCTTTTTCCCCTAAATATGGACTGAAATATGTGATAACCATTTTGCATCCATATATTATCTACTTCTATATCCCTGGAGGCCTGTACACTGAACTGCCGCCTACTTCCCATCTAGGCCATCATGTCCAGACACCTCATCTCTTATTTATATATATATACATAAATCTTATATGTAATTTAATAAAATTAATAAGAAAAGAAATAATAAAATAAGAAAATCTGTAGCTATATTATCAGTCAAATTGCACATAGAAAGTCCGATGACGAAGAAGTTGATTGATACATACACACGAACACACGGTATGTATATATTTTACAGCGACCTAATTCTCAATATTTTAAAGAAGAAACAGTGAATTTCGTAGTTTGTGAATTGTAATTGTTAGTAGAGGGGTGTGGTCTACTTCGTTCACGTTGTGCTCCTGAAGTTTAAATTAGAAGAAAAAGAAAAAAATCAAAAATAAATTTTTATAATTTTACTTTATAGTCGTGTTCCCGAATTTTTTTAGGAGAGAGGAGAAAAGATTGACAGAGAAAATTTTCAATATATTTCTCTTCAAATCAATATTTTTATAATTTTCTTTCATTTACGAGAAATAACTTGGGAATATCTTAAAGAAATTTTTTTGCTTCTCTTCTTTTCCTTTTTCTTCTCTTCCGTTCTCTTCTTTCATAAAAAACTTGGAAGCACAGCGTTAATGATATTATATACTCACACCTTCCCTAATCAGTGATCATACCAAATTTTTGCATGTAATTTAAGATATTTCGACCACATATTTCGTAAATTATATTTTAATTTTTTTTGTGAATAAAAATTTAAATCTTTAAATTTTATTCACACAAAAAAAGTTAAAAATTATATTACAGGGATATGCGATCAAAACACCTTAAAATACCGGTAAAAAACAAACATTACCACTAATCTGAATGGTGGGATCATTTTTGACTTTTTATTATTAAAAAGAAAAAAAATTACATATCAATTTATGCTTCATGTCTTACAGATAAAGTTTATTATTAAAATTTAATATCATACATGTTAAAGATCATTGACCGTAGTCGTAAGATTTTGATATTTAGTAAACTTTTGATTTTGATACTATTACAAATTATTTATAAAATAAAAATATGTAGAAAATAATATAAAATTTTACAATTTTGACACAAATATGGATGATCCATATTTGGATCCAAATTTGTATAAAACCAAACCACTTTATATCTATATTGTACATAATATGGTTAGTATTTTGGTTCTCGATCTTAATCCAAACCAAATCTATTTTAATAAACCAAAACAGGACCAAAACTACTTTTTGCCAAGTCTACTTCTAACACCAATTGCAGACACCAATTTATCTGTATCAAAGTCAATCTTGTATAGTTGTTTTAAACTCTCATCATAATTCACAACACCATGTGGTATACTGTGAAAATCTCGAAACAAAAAGATAATCACATTGCACCCCTGCTTCAACAAATCCGAACCTTGAAAACTCTTGCTTTGAAGCAGGCCATATCAGGGTTTTTTGACACATTCCACTTTTAAAATTCAACGAAATAATCAAGCAATTACCTCTTCGATTTCTCAGCCAATGCAGGGTACCTTTTAAATGTACTACAATATCAGTAATATAAATATCAAGATCAGGATCACGAAGCCTAGGAGTATTGACCATATCCCATGAATTGGTACTCAAACTATACACCTCAACTATAAATTTCTTTTTATGAAAAATCCTGGCAACCTCTTTCGAATAGTGGGATTCCTCATAAACACCCTCTCATGACCATACTCATACTCATTAGTATAACAAATTAGGCCATTGCAACTCCCTACTATCTCACTTCCCCTGTGGGGAAATTTCAAACCATAATATGTGCAAAGTCTTTCTTCTTTACTATCATAACAATCTATTCCATAATAAGGAGAATGTTGATTAGATTTAAAGCAGAAGCAGAAATAATGCTCTTTTTTATTCGGACGAAAAAGGTAAGTGTTTATGAATAGAGCCATAGAGGAGATTTTATTAAAGCGTACCATGATTTGCAGACGGACATGCATGTCAAAACAGACTTCATGCAGTCAAGTTTGTGAAGTATCAGCTCTAAAATATCATCAGGCAAAGAGGAAAGATCAGGGCCATCAGGCCTTGTCATGCGTGTTTTCTTCCGCCGGAACAACTGATCGGTCTTAGCTTTTCTTTTGCGGCGCCATAACAACCACCGGCTTGCCATACCACCTTCAAACGGATATTAAGGATCTAGATATAATTGAAAATTGTATTTTTTTTATCAGAATTCATGTCCCAGTCCCAAATTTTAAATAATAATATCAGGCTTTGAGAATCCGAACTTTAATTAGATTTTTTTATATTTACATTAAAAAATAAATATATAACAAAATAAATAGTAAAAAATAGGGTTTTTTTTGAAAAATACCGAATTCTAAAAACATTTTTCAAAAAATAATGTCATTTTTTAAATTTTTTTTGCAAAACTACTTTTTAATTTGCAAAAATAGTACTCCCTCTGTCCCATTGATATCTATACATTAATTTTTGACATACTTTTCAATACTCATTTAAAACATAACTCCATAATATTTTTTCAAAATTATTTTTTATGAATAAAAGTTTATGTTTAAACTTTTATTGAAAAAAAATAAAAAAACATTATGAAACTATACTTTATAAAAATCTCGAAATGCGTGCAAACAGTGTATGTATATAAATCAACGGGACGGAGGGAGTACTTTTCAAAAAAAATTGCAAAAATGCGGTTTTTTGGCAACTGTAATAAACTGCATGCAACATTTGACGAGTTTTTGCAACTACATGCCACCTTAAATCTACCAAAAAAACTTTATTCAACTAGTTGCAAATTTGGTTGATTCCGTATTTTTGCAAAAAAAAAAATCAGAAGATACTAAATCGTAAAAAAACTTAGAAAAATTAGTATTTTTGGTAAATTCTCTAAAAAATAACATTAATTTTTTTAATTGAGTTAAGAGTTATAGTGATAATATTCAAAATTTTTCAAATTTTTTTTATTTATCTTTTCAATATAAATTTGTAACTTGTAAAATATTAAACTAATATCATAGTTATATATATATGTCTCTAATTTTTTTCAATTAAATAAAATTTGAATAAATATATTATATGATGAATACACATACACTATAAAGCTAATATAATAAATTTTAAGTAATATATAATTATGTATGTAATATTTAAATATCATATATATAATTTCGGATTCGAAATTATGGGATACAGATGTACATGTATCGGTATGTATTCGTATCCAAAATTATCGAAACAGATATTTCTAATATTTGGTTCAATACAAATACATATAATATCCAATTTATTTTAATACAGATATATATTCGAACGGTTAAGGATTTTTCGAATTTTCTTGTATTCCAAAAAAATAGGCGTGGGTCCTTTTTATAGTAATTGTTAGGTAATGAATCACACACAGAGTGGGGTGAATGTGTTTTTCTGATTTTAGGCTTTTCTTGAAAGTTAATGGTTGAACAAAGTAAACTAAATCTTGTATAGAAAAGTGTTCATGCAGAATTTAAACTTGCAAAAAATAAAGAACACAAATCTTCAAAACTCACTTAATTTTTATATTAAAAATTAAGACTGTTTTGCTACAAAATTTCTAAGCTCTTTGATGTTAAAGAGCTCATCTTTTTCTTGAGAGTGATACAAGAGATTTGATCTAAATTGTTACTTCTAACTAGAGGATCAGTGTTAACTTTATAACTCAGTTAACTGCTGGTTTACACAGTGGATAATAAACATGCTATTAGCTTTTCTAAACTGTCACTTGTCATTTCTATTTATAGAAAAGCAAATCTTCAATTTCCGGCTTAGCATATCTTTAACATCCCGTGTTTACTTTAATCTTCCTCTGTCAGTTAATCTTTGCCATTGATCTTGCACACTCTTCAAGCTGCTTTTTGTAGACTTGTCAATCCAGCTGTTAGATTGTTTGTTGATTGTTTATCTTGGATATTGAACTGATCTGCAATTCTGTACTTTGAGACTGTACTTCGAGATCTCCAGTTTGAATTAATAGAACACTTGACATCTCGATAAATACATAGGCTTATCGAGATCTCTAGCACTCCATATTGAGTTTGACTTGTAGAGGTCTTCAGCTTGTCGATATCTCTAGTCTTCATATCTTCACTTTGACTTATCGATAACTCTGAGTTTTCTAGTGAAGGAATGACTTGTCGATATCTCCAATCTTTAGATCTTTAAATTGGCTTGTCGATATCTTCTTGAGTTCTCGAGTAGCTTTCCTGACTTCTCCACTCCCGGTGGATATTGCTCATCCGTCGAGTAGATATATAGCTCATCCGTCGAGTAAATATTGCTCATCCATCGAGTAGATATTGCTTATCCGTCGAGTAGATATTGTTCATCCATCGAGTAGATATTGCTCATCCATCGAGTAGATATTGCTTATCCGTCGGTACTCTCTGGAGTTCTCGAATGACTTCTCTATAACATTAAATCTGTGATTTGTAGAGATCCTGACTTATAATATTTTTCTCCAAACAGATTTATTCAACTCCAAGCTTTTTCAAAATTCTTCTGAGGCATGATCTTCTTGATCTTCTTCCAGATAGAATCCTTAGGCTTGATACTATTTTAGGAAAAAGACTTCAGTCTGCTCCTTTGCATTTTTACAGACTTTAAGTGTTACATGTACAAAATACAAATTAAGATAACAATACAACTTACTTAGGGTTGACCCCAAGCTTAACAGATTACTGAAAATAACTGTTCATTAATCTTCTACTCAGATCAGATGTCCATTTGATTTGCTTCATACTATGATCAGAGATGCTAATGACATTGTTAGCTCCAGTAATCTTTGACATCATCTACTATATATTACAATCTCCCCCAACTTGTTCATTATGAAATTTTGCACAAGTTCTGATTGATGATGTCAAAACTTTAACTAAATGCATAAACCAATCTTCCCATCTGGACTTCTTTTGTTGACTTGCATTTAGATTTATTCTTCCCCCCTGTAAAGAATAGAATATTTTATTATCTGACAACATCCATCAGCTGTTTTGGCAGGCATTTAGATATATTCTCCCCCTTTTTGACATTATCTCCAGGTAGAAAGATCCAGCTAGATGCACATTGTTCAATCTACTGTCATTGTCCATTTAGAATACTGTCTGCAGCTTCAAGTTCCAGTGAGATTTGTGGAGATGAGTTTATCAAATAGAATAGAGGTTCCACTTATTTCTGCAGAAAGAGTTTGTCAGAAAAAAAAATCATAAGCTCTCTGTTCTTTTGAATAAGTAGTCTCACTACTTCTCACTGCATTAGTCTCATGACTTTTGAGAGTCAGAGTTCCCTCACAAGGATTACTAAATCCATACACTCATCTACCTCTCCTTTTGCCAGGAAGGATCCTGCCTCTCTTATTCTCTATTTTTCTCTCAATCTTTTATCTTATTCTCACATGAAAGGCTCAGTTGTGTTTGACTTACAGAAATAAAAGGGGGCTGAAAAGAGTTGTTTGTGATCATATAATTAGGGGTAATCCATATAGGTCTAATCATACTCATTTCATCAGAAAAGAGAATATTAGCTTGAAGGTGTGAGGTGAATGAATCATTAAGAACACTTGTGACTATGGTCACAATTTGACTCACATATTACTCTGTGATTTTGATAGTGTGTTGTTCCTCAACTATAGTGGGAACCTCCAACAGAACTGGAGGGGATTTGACTAGGTTACTATCATGTACACCAGCCTCAAACCCTTGTATGCCTTGCAACATACTGACACATAAATGTGCTATACTTGCCCTTCTCATGACATTGTCATACGCAATTGTACTTCTAGCTTTGACCGCTAAGGCAACTTGTGCTAGAGTTATGAGGGGAGTTGTTCCTTTTTGAGGAACCTCTAATTGAATTGGAGAGAATTTAGATAGCTCCCCCTCAGGAGTACTACCCTCAAACCTTTCAGTCTGTGAAGATTATTTTTCACATGAAGGTGCATTAGGAATACTCATGGGATATTCAGTAAAAACTGATAAATTTCCATGTTTATGGTGGTTTTTCTTCTCAATCAACAAAACACTCTGAAGAACATTATGAAATTGTTGTCGTTTTATTAAACAGGTTTCTTTTGAGAGTCACATGAGTGGGATTGTGTTTGAGTTTGTGTTTGAGTTGCTGTATCTGAGAGAACTGTAGTTTGGTTTATAGATGTTTTAGCTGCATTTTAACACAAATACATGTTGATTGAAAATTTGAATTTTTATGTTGTTGTCTGAGTGGATTGTGTTGAACCTGTAATGCATTGAACATATTTATCTATTTTGATTAGGCATAAGCATTGAGACATATAGTTGCAAGCATTATGACAGAAAAACTAATAATCAATAATTTGTAAACACAAGGCAATCATGACATAAACAATCAAGCATCAAAAATAAATTGATAGAGAAGAAGAGTATTTTCATTAATATTAACCACAGTGTACATTAAGATTCGGATTAAATCAAGTAAATCCTAATCCTAACTACTATAATTTGGGCTTCTTCTTCTCAGCCTCCAACCTCCTTGCCCTGCGCTGGTAAGCTCTGGACATGGAGTGTGCAAGAGAGATGATCCTCTCCTGCAACTTCAAAGCAGCAAGACGTTGCTGCTCAGCTACCCTTGCACGTCTCTCCTGCTCGAGAGAGACTTCCATCTCAAAGAAAAGTGTTGTGAATATGTTGTGTACTTGATGATCACTTAAACAAAACAGCTAAGTAGATTTTACTTAGTGAAATAATGTAGCACTCGACAGATAAGAATTATAGTTCCGACGGATAACTCATTATAGTCCCAACGGATAATTAACTTATTATCCATCGAGTGAGTAGCTTATGTAATAATAAGTTTGTAGCACAGTGATGTATGCACCTTTGTATAGAATCTGTAGTAGCATATAAGTCATGTTGACTTTAACTAGATATGCAGAATAGGTTGATTAACTGTATATAAGTAATGTCTTATAATTCTGTATAAGTGAAATGAAGTCAAGTGCCAAAATAGCTACCGACGGATGATTAACAAAGCCTTCGACGGATGATCAAATGACTATCAACGGATGTTTAACATAGCAGTCGACGGATGATCAATCAAGTCATCGACGGATGATTTGAAAGTCGACGGATGATCATATCAAGAATTCAAACATCAGTTGAACAGTGAAAGCTGATACACAGCCGTCGAGTTGGATACAAACACACTGTGGAAGCCCATTAACTGGGTAATAGAGGACGAAAAACAGCAAAGATTAAGACTATTAGATTTTATATTTATTCAGTCTTTTTGACTTTGTAATCTTGGTATTATATAAACCAAGAGAGTAGCAAATAGAAAAATAACTGAGATAGTTGAGAAACACAAAAACAGAGAAATCTTTGTAAGCTTAATCTTTAGCATTTCCTGTATTCTCAGCAGTTCAATTTATAAGCAGCTGTGGGCATTTCTGCACACAGAGTCCTCTCGCTATATTATATATATATCTCTGGTGGAATTGTTTAAATCCACCAGAAAGTTTTTAAAGACTCTTGTTTTTAATTACTTGTGTTTTGATTCATTTGAGTTTATATTCCGCATTGTGCTAATCAAAACAAATATATCAATAATCGAGTTGAATATTTTTATTTCAAGAAAAAGGTTCAAGAATTCCATTCAACTCCCCTTCTGTAATTCTTGCTACATTGTCAAGGGACTAACAAAAAGAATGTTGAGTTGATCATCCCACGAGAGTTCGTCAAAGATCTCCTGTGGAATATCAAAGGGGCTGCAAACAACCCCCCTGAGACGGACACGTTGTCCGAAAGGATCAAAGTAAATTTGGTCTTCATCCAGATGATGGACAGGATGGTAAGCTCCATGAATAAGTCTGTAGAAGACTGGGGCATCCATTTGAGTGAGAGAGAGAGAGAGATGAACAAGAGGTGAGTTTGAAATTAGATGTTTATTGAAAATAAGAGTAGTGATGAATGACTACTCCCCATGCAAATAAACAAGTACTCCCTACACAAAAGTAACTCCTCCTATCTGCATATAGTCAAATAATTTAACCATTATCAGCTTTCTCAAAATATCAGATATAAAGTACTAGTCTACTTACATTATACTAACATATTTCCACAAAAAAAATATGAGCACGTAAATATGTCAATAAGTCAGAGTAATTATAGACAAAGTATGTCAAAAGTATTTTGCTGAACATATTTTATGAATTAAATTATTTCAGTTTTTCATACTTTTTGCTTCTTTTGATCTGTTATTTATTAACTTCATATAGTTAGAATATGAATTAATAAATATTCAGTTTGCTTAGAATTTCGAGAAATTCTAAGTTAAAATAATTGAGAAGTCTGGGTATTTACGGTAAAAGTAGATGACTTGTCGAGAACTCAAAAATAGACAAATGGAGTTTGTCTATCGAGAAGTCATTTTGAGAAGTGAAGTACATGTCGAGAAGTCATTTTAAATTACTCTTATTGAGAATTCAAACTTGACTTATCGAAATATCAAATAAATACCCAGTTTGTCCAAAAAGTGGACTGAACTAATTCTAACTTTTACTTGAATAAATTCAAAATAAAATTAGAATAAATTTTCCAAAAGTATTTTACCAAAATAATTTATTAATTTAAATTATCTCAGTTCTGAGTTATTGATAAGTCAAGAATTGTACTTGTAGAGAACTCTGTGAATGAATATTATTAGAGAACTCTACAAGTACTTATCGATAAGTTATTTTAAACCTATCGAGAAGTCACTCAAGAAGTCAGTAAATTGACTTATCGAGAACTCACTCAAGAAGTTCTAAAATGACTTGTCGAGAAGTCAATTTATACTTATCGAGAACTCAGTTCTCTAAATACTTTTGGTTATTGTAATTCTGCCTTGGGTTAATTTTACATATTAAGGATGTAAATTAACAACTAAGCAATTTACTCAGAATCTAAAAAATTCCTAGTTAATTGAATTTGAAAAACAAATATGCAGAGATTTCTGTGGAATCAACTTCAAAGGTCTGTGAAAGCAAGGGTAAGGGGCTAGCTGCAGAAAATGAAGATTCATTGAGCCAAGATGACATGGAGGACATTGATGAGCACCTAGCATTCCTTTCAAGAAGATTTGCCAAGATCAAGTTCAAAAAGAACTTTGGAGCAGCCAAGCCAAATAGAAACATGGTGGATAAGTCGAAATTCAAATGTTTCAAATATGGCTTGGCAGGGCATTTTGCAAATGAGTGTAGAAAGTCAGATTCCAGTAAGAAAAGATTTGAGTCTGTAGATTACAAGCAAAAATACTTTGATCTAATCAAACAAAAGAAAAGGTGTAATAACCCCAATTTTTGGGAAATTTTGAAACCCTTATGAATAGTGTTTTTGCTGAATGAGAAAACTTTTCATGCCACACTATGTAGGGGTTCTGATATGGATATTCTGAGATTTTATTAGTACTTTATATGGGATATAAGTGTATGTAAAGATCGTCAGAATCCAAATCCGAACACTTTGATTTTCCCGGAAATCCAATAGATACGGAAAGAATTGAGTATAAGGTAACAGGATAAAAGGATTTAAATTAAAGGATTATAATAGAGGATCATAAAAAGGAATATAATGTATTGAGAAAGGTTAAGGGAACCTAAGTAATAAGATCCCGTGTATGATCCTTCAAACGATAAACGAGAACGAAAGTTAAGCGAACCGTATAACAGATCAGCGGTCATTAGGCAAACAATTAGGAAGTTAATCAAAGGGATTAGAGAGGATGATGTCACCCAACCAATGAGAAGGGGACAAGGAGGGGAGGATGACATCATGAGGATGACACAAGCATGACATGGGAAGGAAGGAGGTGTGGTTGAATGAGAACCACACAAATTCAAGGGCAACAAGGTAATTGACTAAATCAAACACAAAAACAAATCAACCAAGCCAAACAAAATCATTCTTCATCAAAATCAAAAAGAACCAAGGCATTGTTCATCCTTGCTCTCGGCTTTTTAGCTTTTTAAAGGGCAAGAATTTCAAAATCAAAGATCCAAGCATCCTAAATTGGTAAGATAATTCCCTAATCATCTTTATGCTTAGTTAGGGCTATATCATGAGTTTAAGCCATTAATTCCTTCTCAATCTTCTTCATTTAATCAAAGAAGAAGACAATGAATAGTGTTTTCAAGTTTTTAACTTGAAATTTTTCTTGTTTTCCTTGAAGATCCAAGCATTCTTAAGACTTCTCAAAGCTTCTTAAGGCTTCCTAGCTCCCCCCACCACTTTAAGGAAGGTATATCATCTCCAAACCCTAGATTCCTATGTATTATAAGATGATTTTGATTAGTAGGGTGATATTGTAGCTTGATGTTTGTGATTTAGAGTTTGGGATTGAAATGGTATTGAAATGGAATGGTAAATGTTGTTGTTTTGATTAAAAGAACTTAAGTATGGTTAAAGTTAAGCTTAGGCATAAGTATGAATGTTAAAATTGAATTGGTTGGGGTTGTTATGATGTGATAAGGATGGATGTTGGTTGTATGTTGGATTTGAGGTTGAATTGAGTTGGTTTTTGAATGGTTTAAAATTGGGAAATCGCGTAAACATAGCCGTCGTAACGTCCGATTTTCTTTAGACTGTTTTTGTGCATAACATTAGGACCCGAGAACCCCCTGCTAGATTATGACCATTGCCATGTCTAGATAGCTCGTGTTACGAGCTTCGTTTTGATATGTAGTTCGTTCGATTCCGATGCACGGTTTAGGAAAAACGACCGTTTCAAGTAACGGCGTTTCGCGAACGAAACTTTTCCCCTCGCTTTACTTTGAAACATAGGTTAAAGACCAAAAGGGATAATTAATGTATGAAACATTAATGGTAAGTGTGTTAGGCAGTTGGTAAGACACTCGCGAAGGAATCGCCTTAAAACTCGTAAAGGTTAAATTATTAAAAATGGTGGAGCCGAGGGTACTCGAGTGACTTAAGCGAATCAGTGAGCGCAAAACAAGCGTTAGAGCCTAAGTTAGTTAAAGTATACATTTACAAGTGACTTTGGTTTAATTCCAACTTACTTGTTGTTTATAGGTTACCAGACTCGTCCCGAGCCTTTTATCACCCCAAGTCGCTCAGGCAAGTTTTCTACCCGTTATAACTGTTGTTGTGATGAATATATGTATTTGCATTATCTTGCGATAGATGCATGTTGGTTAATTAGCAAATGTTGCAATATATTGAAGCATGCTGCTATGGTATATATATATGCATGCCTGTTTCGTATTCTTTCCATATATATCTCTTGATTCAGTTGATAATACCTATGCTAGAGGATAGCGGTAATTTGCATATACCCTTAGTATAGGGACCCAAAGGTGAAAATATTTTCTAAAACCGGGAGTCGAGGATCCCGAGTAGATTTTGTATATATGGATATAAATATATATATATATATATACTTATATATATATGGTCATAGTTTTTAAAACTATTAATCGAATAAGGTTTATTCGATAACTTTAACTTTATTTTATTATTGAATATTATTTCGAATATTATTCGAAGGCGTATGACTCCTTTATATTAAATGAATATTATTTTGAATATTCATTCGAGGACTTATGACTCCTTTTATATTATTTATTGAATATTATTTGAATATTCATTCGAGGGCTTATGACTCTTTTATATTATTTATTGAATATTATTTGAATATTCATTCGAGGGCTTATGACTCTTTTATATTATTTATTGAATATTATTTGAATATTCATTCGAGGGCTTATGACTAAGTTTATATTATTTAATGAATATTTTTGAATATTCATTTGAGGATCTATGACTCCGATTATTTGCTGAGATTTGTTCTTTATTTTATTAAAGAATAAGGTGTAAATAATCAAACTTATTTTCGATTATTCAAATAAAGATAGTACTTTCATATAAGTATATCTTTGGTTATTTAATACTTGTTTCAAGTATAAGTTTTAATACTTCTACTTCAATTATTTTTATAAAGATTATTCTTTATGGGAATATTATTTAAATAATAATATTCAGTCATTTTCTAAATATTCCGGGGACTGATTTACTTCATTAAATCAGCTTTACTCCAAACACTCTTTAAAGTGTTTTCGAGTCTTCAAAATGATTTTTAAAAGTTAGAGCGGATCCCAAAACTCATTTTTATATTTAAGATCTTCCTTTTTAAGGGGATTTAAATACTCGCTCAAAACCTGAGGGATCCGGCTCTGTGGTGTATTTTATATTCGCAACACGGTTGCAGTTTTGGTAAATGAATTGATTACTTACCCAACGTTCGGGAAGTAAGTCCATCTATTGAGTCGGCATAAGCAACATGGGCTCAGTGGGCGTCCATGATAGTGTAAGTGGCTCAGTGGGAGTCCATCAAATGCATAAGTGGCTGAGTGGCAGTCCAGCATAAGGTCCTAATACGACCAGGGTGATGACCAGTGGGGAATTCGTCCATCTACTAGTAGAAAAGGGTTACTTATGGGTATCTTTGCCTGATCAGCAAGATATCTGGTTTATGCCAAAATTCTTTTCCTTTCCAAATTTATTGGATATTGCAACTCTGTTCATACTTTACATGACAGAGGTTTTCAGGAAATGTATAAAGAAATTGTATATGTGGATATATATATATATCAGAACTTAATGAAGTATATCCTAACTTCATTTCCTTTAATAATATTTCAAAGATTGAATCTATTCAAGTCTTATCTTGTGGTCTCATCAGTGGGATGAACTTTTGAAACTGATTATAACTTGAACGGTGGTAGTTCAAGTAGTATTTGGGAAAGATATAAGTATATTGGGGTATCTTGTAACTTCATCTTTTAAACTTATATCTAATTAATAATTATCTTATGAATGACAAAGATTTTCAGAAAAACGTTGAGACAAGGTTAGATATATGAGATCACCTTGCGACGATATTTTTTTATACAGTTATACACTGGGACTTTGTGTATATTATGCATGGAAGAGGACTTCCAATATTTTGAAAAGTATATATGTATATATATATATATATACTGAATATTTTGCGACTTCATCGCATTAAGATATCAACTTGGTTCATTTATTTTGACCAAGACTTTCATGAGTATTATGAGTAGGCTCATATATTGTTATTCATTATACATATTATTTTGGTGGGCTTGCTGCTCACCCTTGCTTTCTTCTTTCATCACACAACATCAGATAGATAAGATGAACAGGACCAAGCTCCCAATTCGCAAGCGGATAGGAAACGTTCCGCAGCTTTCTGGAAGCGTTGAGGCCGTTGTAGCTGAGGTAGAAATTACCAATAGGCTAAGTTTTCAACTAATAATGTACCAGACTTATGTATCTTTATCAATTGTAATAATGGCAAAGAAATGTAAATCTATTCAGAAACCTTTTTAAGGTGTATTGACATATAATTGTGGAATAAAACGACTTGTGATTATTTTTGGATATTCATCTCTGAGACTATAACTTGTGGTGTGTGTGTTTATTGTGGGGTCACAGTACAGAGTAGTTGATTAATGATTAAGGTTGGGTGTTACTAAGGGAAATGGAACTCGTGACAACCCGGATCCCCGACCCCGGATCTGGGGGTGTTACAGAAGTGGTATCAGAGCTAAGCGTTATAAACCTCAGAGATGATGTGACGTTAAGATAATAAGTTCACTAAGATAATAAGAACTCTTGCCAAGTTCATAGTCGGGCTACCTAACGTAGCACTGACAGTTAAAACCCTTATGGGAACCCTTATAAATATCGTGATAGAAGCGTAGTTCGTTATCGTATATGGTAGCGGGACTCCGAACCCTGAGGTTGAGGAGTAATAGCGCGATGATGTTTTATTACTAATTGGAGATCGGATTGTTGATCCGATAGAGCGTCCTAACGCAGGACCGGATGATGTTGATATTGAGGATTGTAGCGGTTGAGGATGTTGTCCTAGAAGGTATAGTTGCTGAGGAGGATCCCATGGAGGATCCTGACAAGAATGAATAAAGGACCACTGATGAATTGATGACCATGGTTAGGTCGACTACCAGAGGTAGGATTGGTCGGTCACTACCGGAGGTTCGTTCAAGTTTGTAAAGATAGTAGCCCCTTTAACGCGGCTTACTCATAAGACTGAGAAGTTCGAATAGACAGAAAAATGCGAGAACAGCTTTTAAGAACTGAAGCAAAGGTTGGTGACGACCCCTATGTTGGCGTTGCCGGATGGAAAAAGGAGATTTTGTGATTTGTAAGTGACGCTTCGCATAAGAAATTAGGGTGCTTCTTATATAGCATAGCAAGATAATCGCGTCCGCGTCAAGACAATTAAGGGAATTTAAAATTCGATATCCCCACCCATGAGCTTGGGCTCATGGCAATAGTTTTGCCCTAAAGATTTGAGGCACTACTTGTATGGAGAGAAGTGTGAGATTCACAAACCATAGGAGCTCTAGTACATTTTTACGTAGAAAGAGCTCAACATACGCCCGAGGAGGCGGTTAGAGCTAATCAAGAATTATGATTGGGAGATTCTGTATCATTCGGGGAAAGCCAATGTGGTGGCTGATGCCCTTAGTAAAAAGGAGAGACTCAAGATGATAATGTCTTTGGGAGAATTGATAGAAGATTTTGAGAAAATGGAAATAGTAGTGAAGGCAACCGGAGCCGGTACCGAAAAGCTGTTTGAGATTGCAATAGAGACCGAATTATTGGAAAAGAGCATATTGTGCTAGAAAAAGGTGATGAATGAAGGCAGAGAGCCAACAAATAAATATGAGATTAATACCGAGAAAGATGATAAGGGAATAATGAGGTATTCCTATAGAATTTGGGTTCCGAAAGTTCAAGAGCTTAAGGATGAGAACTTAGATGAGAGCCATATTTTGAGGAATAAGATTTAGGGAAAACCCTGAATGTGATAGTCAGGGAGGTTGCCATCAAGAAAGAAAGAACCCATAACATAATAGAGTGGAAAACAAGGTTTTTAATGTATAAGATAACCCCGATTATGGGAGAAGGTTGAAACATTTCATACTAAGAAAACAGAAAGTCGAGTAAGGAAAGGAGACCCGAGACGGTACTCCTATACGGCAATTTATGGACCTGTCTAGACAGAACTTAGACTATTATCCCCAACCACCACCTTGAGGAAACAATGCGATAAGAAACTCTTTCAGGACCTTTAAGTCTCTAAGCTCTCAGAGTTCCAAGGAACAGGTTGACCTAGTCGAGGCAAGAGCCTGGCTAAAGGAAATATAGGAATCATTTGAGATTCTAAATGATTGACGAATCACAAAAGACTGTTTATATCACTTACCCTCCTAAGAGAGAGGCCACCTGCTGGTGAAAGACCAAGAAAGGCACGGAGCCAGAGGTTAGAATAAACTGATTTAAGTTCAGTCAATTGTTTTCGGGAAAGTAATTCCCAAAGATAAGGAGATAGTGTAAAAGCTTTAGAGCCAGAACAAAGGCAGACGAGTATGATGAATTATGAATCTAAGATGTAAAAGTTGTCAAGATTCGTTCTGAGGACACGAATCCAGAATGACGGGATGTATGAAATCAATGCTTATGTTGTGTTGGTTCATGAAATAATGATAAGAGAAAGGAAAAATAAAAAGGAACTGAAGTGGAAAGGGATATATAAAGGCAATAGAGTTTGAGGGATGATAAGGGAGTCGGGTATGAGGAAACCCTAAAGACTCGTAGTAATAGAAATAGAAAAGTATGTAATCGTCAGGATGAGGGTGGTTCACCATGAGTTAAATTGATGGTTGAAGGTATATGAGATACATATATTTTATCCCCTGTAAGTGGGAGGATTCGAGGAAACCTTGAGATAGTTCGAAGGATAAAAAATGAGACGAGGATAGACTGAGGAGACAAGAAAGTAAGAAATTAGGAAAAAAATTGGATGAAGGAAGTGACCTTCAAGAATGTGAAGTGTAAGACCGGTGGCTTGATACCCAGAAAGGGAGACGCCATGTATGAAAGATATCCCAGCATTGAGGTGACTGTTGAGATAAATAACAAAAGTAAATGAGGAATTATTAAGAAGAAGTTCACGTTGAACACGACCAATATCTTCCAGAACATCCATGTTATCATTACCAAATCAGGAAAGAAAAGCGGATGACCATTGTTATCTTTTGGAGGCCATATGGATTGACCTCAATTTGAATAAGGATGCTATTATGAAGTTAGGTATAGACTATCGAGGTGGGAATGATGAATAAGATAATCTATCAAGGATATATGACTTGATTTATCCGTGGAAGGATGCAGGTACCTTTTAAAGGTGGAGTTAAGGATAGAACATTGGTAACTTAAAATGAATCCTAGGGGACTGCATAAAGGTTGGCATGTCACCCTTAATAGGGACAGTATGAGTTTTGACAGTATGATTTGGAAAGGGTTAAGGTAACAACAACCTTTAAGAATCAGTGGAGAAATTTTTCAGAAGTATATAGACAATGGTTCTAGTATTAGTAAATGGTATTGTGATATGCCCTGTATCTAGGGAATACAGGAGGAACGATTGAAGGATAACCTTAGAGGTTTTATAAGGAAAAAGGTAATATTCAAAAATTCTCAAGAATAGAAATGTGGATAAAGGAAATATGACGTAATTAAAATAATGCCAAGTGGGGCACGTGTTGAACCACGAGAAAGTATGAATCGAACCAGTAAAGGTCGAAATTGTTCAGGGCAATTAGGGCCCAGGATAAAAGATGTTCTAAGTATGATTGAGAATCAGTCTTGACAGTGATTAGCCTCTAAAGACTGAGGCAATAACTTATGGAAAATATCTTCACTCAAGCAGTGATCGGAAATAGGGTAGAAAATTTGTGAAAGTGGTTAAAATGAAATTGACTATAAGGAAATTTTACTATCAGGAAAGGCCAAAGAGGTGGCCGACGCTTTAAATGTAAGAGAATAATTATAGGCGCTCGTGCGAGAGGAATACAATGATGATGGTTAAAGCTCTGAAGGTTGTATTATGGTTTGGAAGATTGACATTCCTTCTGATGACTGTGCAATACCCAACCGTAATAGTAGTTGGTAAAGGTTTAATTCGTGTAATCGCCATGAACGGGCTATCTATCTTAGGAGGTCCTATCTTGAGATAAGCCAGGACCATGTTTTAAAAAGGACTAGATGAACCTTTGAGTTAAGTCTTCTATTTAAGGCATATGATTAAGAATGGTATTAACCTGCTATCGTTGCTTTGATTGAAACTCTTCTGCAATTTTATCTGCTTCATGTCATGAAAGTACGTCAGAGTTTGGAGTGTTCTTCATGAATTGTGATTGGTGGTTATTTTAAATCCTTAGGAGAATTAGATATGAGATGTATGGACTCCGTATGGTTAGCTATTAAGACTTCATGGAAAATGAATGACTACAGTAGGTCAGTGGTGGACCATAGTAAGGCAGCAATGATTCTGCGAGTAATGAGCTGATTACAACCGTGAGAGTTGTATTGGAATGGGTGTTGAGATTGAGTACCACTAATCGGGTCGTGGTAGTGTATAAGTTATCATTGATAGACTAATTAAGTAGAGTATCTACCTATTGTATATTTATTCTTTCTTATCAATAGAGAGTCGTATTATTATACGAGGAAGATTGCGGTGCAAGCATAGAACTCTAGTAACGATGATGTCTAGAATAAGATCCCAGGTTCGATTTTCGATATCGAGGGAGTTTCAAAGGTAATTGTGTATAAGCTAGAGGAAGTGCATGGGTCCATAGAATGATGGACGGAATAAAAATATTTAGGCATGGGAAATACGATGCTATAATACTTGATGCTGATATAAATACGTATATGTTTTGTTCTCCTATGACAAACCTCTATAGTTCAGAGGTAGGTTCCAAGCCAGATATTTTGCGGCAGTATATTTTTTTCATATATACAATTCTCTTCAATTCGTTCTTTTCTCTTCTTTTCATTTCATGTAAGCTGAGAAGAACAACCCTTCCAGAAAGGGGAGGTATTGCCGAATGACTATCTATCTGTGTGATAGAAGCCTAGTAGGATACCATCTATTGTTTAATTGCTTGTCAAGTACTAAAGGCTGGCCACCTTCTGTACTAACTATGCGATATAACAAGTGTTCATGATCATAGTGATCTCTCAATAAATTCTTTTACTTCTATATGAAGGATTAAGCTTTGGGAAATAGAAACAGCTGAAAAAGGAGTAATAAAGTTGTGGTAGTATTCGGAATGGAAACACATTCGTGATACTAAGGTTGACATGGTTATTAAAAGGTTATAGAACGCTAACGAGCAAAAGTATAACTAGTATAATATTAGGAACGGAAGGTAGTAGCGACTACGAACTGGAAAAGGATGGGTAGTGAGAAGCAAAAGCTCTAATGCTAAAAGCTATAATGAGAGTCTGTGCAATAGACTTGAAAGAAATTGGAATGATCACTTAACACGGGTTGAGTTTTCTTACGACAATAGATCATATGTCAGTATTGAGGTATCGCCTTATGAGATCCTTGAGGGAAGACAATGTCGATCTCCCTTATGTTAGGATGAAGTTGTAGAGCGCAAGATGCTCGGACCCGCAGTAGTCCAAAGGACCAAGGATATGATAAATCTAATCAGAGGATGGCTGGTAGTAGCCCAAGATGGGAACACGAAGTATGTTGATTTAACACGAAAGGACAAAAAATAGGAAGTAGGGGATCTAGTGTTGTTATAGGTATTCCCTTGGAAAGGATTGATGAGGTTCGGAAAGAAAGGAAAGCTAAGTCTACAATTTGTGGACCCTTGGATATATTAAGACGTTTGGGAAGTTAGCATATGAGCTAGCCCTACCCCCGAACCTGTAGCAAGTTCATAACGTGTTCCACGTATCAATGTTAAGGAAGTGTAATTCGGATGCCAGACAAATAGGGGCATAGGAGCGCATAGACATGCAACCAGACGTAACCTATATGGAGCAACCAGGAAGGGTATAGATTAAGAAGGAACAAGTGCTTAGGAGAAGGGTTATCAAACTATTCAGAGTTTGATGGAAGAACCACAATGTGGGAAAATTTACTTGAGAGTTAGAAAGGGTAATGCTAAGAAAGTATCCCTATTCATTTTCTATCTGATTCCGGGACGGAATCCTTTTAAGGAGGGGAGACTGTAATAACCCCAATTTTTGGGAAATTTTGAAACCCTTATGAATAGTGTTTTTGCTGAATGAGAAAACTTTTCATGCCATACTATGTAGGGGTTCTGATATGGATATTCTGAGATTTTATTTGTACTTTATATGGGATATAAGTGTATGTAAAGATCGTCAGAATCCAAATCCGAACACTTTGATTTTCCCGGAAATCCAATAGATACGGAAAGAATTGAGTATAAGGTAACAGGATAAAAGGATTTAAATTAAAGGATTATAATAGAGGATCATAAAAAGGAATATAATGTATTGAGAAAGGTTAAGGGAACCTAAGTAATAAGATCCCGGGTATGATCCTTCAAACGATAAACGAGAACGAAAGTTAAGCGAACCGTATAACAGATCAGCAGTCATTAGGCAAACAATTAGGAAGTTAATCAAAGGGATTAGAGAGGATGATGTCACCCAACCAATGAGAAGGGGACAAGGAGGGGAGGATGACATCATGAGGATGACACAAGCATGACATGGGAAGGAAGGAGGTGTGGTTGAATGAGAACCACACAAATTCAAGGGCAACAAGGTAATTGACTAAATCAAACACAAAAACAAATCAACCAAGCCAAACAAAATCATTCTTCATCAAAATCAAAAAGAACCAAGGCATTGTTCATCCTTGCTCTCGGCTTTTTAGCTTTTTAAAGGGCAAGAATTTCAAAATCAAAGATCCAAGCATCCTAAATTGGTAAGATAATTCCCTAATCATCTTTATGCTTAGTTAGGGCTATATCATGAGTTTAAGCCATTAATTCCTTCTCAATCTTCTTCATTTAATCAAAGAAGAAGACAATGAATAGTGTTTTCAAGTTTTTAACTTGAAATTTTTCTTGTTTTCCTTGAAGATCCAAGCATTCTTAAGACTTCTCAAAGCTTCTTAAGGCTTCCTAGCTCCCCCCACCACTTCAAGGAAGGTATATCATCTCCAAACCCTAGATTCCTATGTATTATAAGATGATTTTGATTAGTAGGGTGATATTGTAGCTTGATGTTTGTGATTTAGAGTTTGGGATTGAAATGGTATTGAAATGGAATGGTAAATGTTGTTGTTTTGATTAAAAGAACTTAAGTATGGTTAAAGTTAAGCTTAGGCATAAGTATGAATGTTAAAATTGAATTGTTTGGGGTTGTTATGATGTGATAAGGATGGATGTTGGTTGTATGTTGGATTTGAGGTTGAATTGGGTTGGTTTTTGAATGGTTTAAAATTGGGAAATCGCGTAAACATAGCCGTCGTAACGTCCGATTTTCTTTAGACTGTTTTTGTGCATAACATTAGGACCCGAGAACCCCCTGCTAGATTATGACCATTGCCATGTCTAGATAGCCCGTGTTACGAGCTTCGTTTTGATATGTAGTTCGTTCGATTCCGATGCACGGTTTAGGAGAAACGACCGTTTCAAGTAACGGCGTTTCGCGAACGAAACTTTTCCCCTCGCTTTACTTTGAAACATAGGTTAAAGACCAAAAAGGGTTAATTAATGTATGAAACATTAATGGTAAGTGTGTTAGGCAGTTGGTAAGACACTCGCGAAGGAATTGCCTTAAAACTCGTAAAGGTTAAATTATTAAAAATGGTGGAGCCGAGGGTACTCGAATGACTTAAGCGAATCAGTGAGCGCAAAACAAGCGTTAGAGTCTAAGTTAGTTAAAGTATAGATTTACAAGTGACTTTAGTTTAATTCCAACTTACTTGTTGTTTATAGGTTACCGGACTCGTCCCGAGCCTTTTATCACCCCAAGTCGCTCAGACAAGTTTTCTACCCGTTATAACTGTTGTTGTGATGAATATATGTATTTGCATTATCTTGCGATAGATGCATGTTGGTTAATTAGCAAATGTTGCAATATATTGAAGCATGTTGCTATGGTATATATATATGCATGCCTGTTTCGTATTCTTTCCATATATATCTGTTGATTCAGTTGATAATACCTATGCTAGAGGATAGCGGTAATTTGCATATACCCTTAGTATAGGGACCCAAAGGTGAAAATATTTTCTAAAACCGGGAGTCGAGGATCCCGAGTAGATTTTGTATATATGGATATAAATATATATATATATATACTTATATATATATATATGGTCATAGTTTTCAAAACTATTAATCGAATAAGGTTTATTCGATAACTTTAACTTTATTTTATTATTGAATATTATTTCGAATATTATTCGAAGGCGTATGACTCCTTTATATTAAATGAATATTATTTTGAATATTCATTCGAGGACTTATGACTCCTTTTATATTATTTATTGAATATTATTTGAATATTCATTCGAGGGCTTATGACTCTTTTATATTATTTATTGAATATTATTTGAATATTCATTCGAGGGCTTATGACTCTTTTACATTATTTATTGAATATTATTTGAATATTCATTCGAGGGCTTATGACTCAGTTTATATTATTTAATGAATATTTTTGAATATTCATTTGAGGATCTATGACTCCGATTATTTGCTGAGATTTGTTCTTTATTTTATTAAAGAATAAGGTATAAATAATCAAACTTATTTTCGATTATTCAAATAAAGATAGTACTTTCATATAAGTATATCTTTGGTTATTTAATACTCGTTTCAAGTATAAGTTTTAATACTTCTACTTCAATTATTTTTATAAAGATTATTCTTTATGGGAATATTATTTAAATAATAATATTCAGTCATTTTCTAAATATTCTGGGGACTGATTTACTTCATTAAATCAGCTTTACTCCAAACACTCTTTAAAGTGTTTTCGAGTCTTCAAAATGATTTTTAAAAGTTAGAGCGGATCCCATAACTCATTTTTATATTTAAGATCTTCCTTTTTAAGGGGATTTAAATACTCGCTCAAAACCTGAGGGATCCGGCTCTGTGGTGTATTTTATATTCGCAACACGGTTGCAGTTTTGGTAAATGAATTGATTACTTACCCAACGTTCGGGAAGTAAGTCCATCTATTGAGTCGGCATAAGCAACATGGGCTCAGTGGGCGTCCATGATAGTGTAAATGGCTCAGTGGGAGTCCATCAAATGCATAAGTGGCTGAGTGGCAGTCCAGCATAAGGTCCTAATACGACCAGGGTGATGACCAGTGGGGAATTCGTCCATCTACTAGTAGAAAAGGGTTACTTATGGGTATCTTTGCCTGATCAGCAAGATATCTGGTTTATGCCAAAATTCTTTTCCTTTCCAAATTTATTGGATATTACAACTCTGTTCATACTTTACATGACAGAGGTTTTCAGGAAATGTATAAAGAAGATGTATATGTGGATATATATATATATATCAGAACTTAATGAAGTATATCCTAACTTCATTTCCTTTAATAATATTTCAAAGATTGAATCTATTCAAGTCTTATCTTGTGGTCTCATCAGTGGGATGAACTTTTGAAACTGATTATAACTTGAACGGTGGTAGTTCAAGTAGTATTTGGGAAAGATATAAGTATATTGGGGTACCTTGTAACTTCATCTTTTAAACTTATATCTAATTAATAATTATCTTATGAATGACAAAGATTTTCAGAAAAACGTTAAGACAAGGTTAGATATATGAGATCACCTTGCGACGATATTTTTTTATACAGTTATACACTGGGACTTTGTGTATATTATGCATGGAAGAGGACTTCCAATATTTTGAAAAGTATATATGTATATATATATATATATACTGAATATTTTGCGACTTCATCGCATTAAGATATCAACTTGGTTCATTTCTTTTGACCAAGACTTTCATGAGTATTATGAGTAGGCTCATATATTGTTATTCATTATACATATTATTTTGGTGGGCTTGCTGCTCACCCCTGCTTTCTTCTTTCATCACACAACATCAGATAGATAAGATGAACAGGACCAAGCTCCCAATTCGCAAGCGGATAGGAAACGTTCCGCAGCTTTCTGGAAGCGTTGAGGCCGTTGTAGCTGAGGTAGAAATTACCAATAGGCTAAGTTTTCAACTAATAATGTACCAGACTTATGTATCTTTATCAATTGTAATAATGGCAAAGAAATGTAAATCTATTCAGAAACCTTTTTAAGGTGTATTGACATATAATTGTGGAATAAAACGACTTGTGATTATTTTTGGATATTCATCTCTGAGACTATAACTTGTGGTGTGTGTGTTTATTATGGGGTCACAGTACAGAGTAGTTGATTAATGATTAAGGTTGGGTGTTACTAAGGGAAATGGAACTCGTGACAACCCGGATCCCCGACCCCGGATCTGGGGGTGTTACAAAAGGGCCTTTATTACACAAGAGAATGACTGGGCAGCTGATGGTTTGGATGAAGATGAAGATGTCAGCTATGTCAATCTAGCCCTTATGGCCAAGTCTGATGAAACAGAGACAAGTTCCTCAAGCAATCAGGTAATCACTACAAACTTTGCACATTTATCTAAAGCTGAGTGTAATGATGCAATAAATGACATGTCTACAGAATTGTATCATTTGCGTGTTACACTTAAGTCTCTCACTAAGGAAAATGCTAAAATCAAAGAAAACAACTTGTTTTTAAGTGAGAGGAATAATGTGCTTGAGTCTCAATTTGTTGAGTTTGAGAAACTAAAAATTGAGTGTAGGATTGCCAAGGAGGAATTAACTGACTCCTTGAAAAAGGAAGAAATTTTGAAGAAGCAGCTCGATCGTGAACAAGAGGTGATTAAAGCATGGAAAACATCCAGAGATGTTCATGCTCAAATCACCAAGGTTCAAGGAATTGAGTCTTTTTGTGATGAAGCCTGGAAAAAGAATAAGGAGAAACTAGAACCTATTTTGGTAGATGGGTTGCTGACAGATGTAGACTCGACGGATGATGAGGACTATCCGTCGGATAACAAAAAGTGTTATCCGTCGAATGATAAAAATCCTCATCCGTCGGCTGTAAGCAAACCCATTAGCAAAGCCAAATTAATCAAGCTAAATGATAAGTATGGGTCTGTTTCCAAGAACTTTGTTTCAGGAGAGTCAAGTCAAGCTAAGAAAGGGAAAAAGGCTAATGTTGGTCACATGACTGTTAAACAGTTAAGTGACAGACTTGAGAAAATAGAGGTAAAAACAGAGACTAAAAGGAAAAACAATAGGAATGGTAAAGTAGGGATTAACAAACACAATAACTACACACCTGATAAATATGCTCCTAGAAAGATTTGTGTCAAGTGTGGTAGTGTAAATCATTTGTCTGTTAATTGCAAATCTGCCATGCCTACTCCCATGTTTGTTCAACCTCAATTTCCTAACATGAATGCCATGCCTCCCATGCCTGTTAATGCTATGCCTACATAGAATATGAATGCACAGTTTGCTAATATGCCATTTGCACCTAATCCATATTATGCTGCATATAATATGCCTCAAATGCCATTTAGAATGCCTTCCTGGAATAACATGTTTGCACCAAGCATGCCATTTCCTGTTAGCCATAACATGCATGATAATTCCGTTGCATCTAGTGGTTTCAAAGGCCCAACCCAAATGACTAAGGAAGAATCTGAAATTCCTAAGTCAAATGAGTTACGACCTAAGAAACAGAAGAAGAAAGCTAACAAGGCAGGACCCAAGGAAACTTGGGTACCAAAATCAACTTGATTTGATTTTGATGTGTACAGGGAAACAGAAGGAATCTTTGGTACTTGGATAGTGGTTGTTCAAGACACATGACTGGTGATTCTACCCTGCTCACAGAGTTTAAGGAAAGAGCTGGCCCAAGTATTACTTTTGGATATGACAACAAAGGATATACTGTGGGATATGGCTTGATTTCAAAGGACAATGTCATCATTGAAGAGGTTGCCTTGGTGGATGGTCTCAAACACAATCTGTTGAGTATCAGCCAGCTTTGTGACAAAGGCAACTCAGTAACCTTCAACAAAGAAGCCTGTGTTGTGACTAACAATCAAAACAACAAAGTGATTCTCACTGGTGTGAGAAGAGGAAATGTGTATCTAGCTGACTTCAACTCAACTAAAGCAGAATCTGTAACTTGTCTTCTCAGTAAAGCAAGTCAAGATGAAAGTTGGCTATGGCACAAGAAGCTATCCCATTTAAACTTCAATACCATGAATGAGCTGGTAAAGAAAGAGCTAGTTAGAGGCATTCCTCTAGTGGAGCTTACAAAGGATGGACTGTGTGATGCCTGCCAAAAAGGGAAGTAGATCAAAGCATCATTCAGGAAGAAACTTGATTCAGCAATTGAGGAGCCTCTGCAACTCCTTCACATGGATTTGTTTGGACCAGTCAATGTATTGTCAATTTCAATGAAAAGATTTTACCTAGTAATTGTAGATGATTTCTCAAAGTTCTCTTGGACATATTTCCTAAAGTCTAAAGATGAGGCTAGTGAAATCATCATCAATCACATAAGGTAAGTTAACAATCATCCTGATTTCAAAGTTAGAAGAATCAGGAGTGATAATGGAACTGAGTTCAAGAACTATGTCATAAGAGCATTTTATGAGGAAAATGGGATCTTGCATGAGTTTTCAGCAGCAAAGACTCCACAACAGAATGGAGTAGTGTAAAGAAAGAATAGATCTTATTGAAGCTGCAAGGACAATGTTTGAAGAATCAAAATTACCAACATATTTCTGGGCTAAAGCTGTAAACACTGCATGCTACACTCAGAACATCTCTCTGATTAATCAAGCAAGATGCATGACACCTTATCAATTGTTCAAGAACAAGAAGCCAACTCTAAACTTTCTTCATGTTTTTGGCTAAAAATGCTATATTCTGAGAAATCAAACTGATCAAAATGGGAAGTTTGATGCTAAAGCAGATGAAGGAATTTTTGTTGGATATGCTGTTGGTAAAGCATATAGAGTCTACAATCTAAGAACCAACATTGTTGTTGAATCTATACATGTTTTGTTTGATGATAAAAAGATTGAAGGACTAAAAGATGGAGATTACCATGAGAGCCTCAAATTCGACAATATTGAGATGGTCAGTGATGAAAGTGATGATGAGAGTGATCAAGAAACAGTGTCTAAGGATAATGCAGACAAATCTACCACCAATGAAGCACATAACTCAACATCCGTCGAGTTACATAATGCTTCATCCGTCAGAAGGCAATCTGTGTTATCCGTCAGAAGACAACCTGCCTCATCCGTCGATACTCAAAATTCACCATCCGTCGGGTTATCTAAAGGAGCAGGAAATCAAGGAAGGTCACCTATAGAAAGTACCCCTTTCACAAATCAAAGATCCACAAACTCAGGGGGAGTTTCTAGCAATCAAAACTCAATCACACATCAAGACAACATTGAGGTCTCTTCATCTAGAGCTAATCTACCTCAACCAAGGAAATGGACAAAATATCACCCCTTTGAACTGATTATTGGTGATGTTTCTTCTAGAGTTCAAACCAGGAGAGCAACTCAAGAAGAATGTCTATACAGCAGCTTTCTGTCAAAGGAAGAACCAAAGAAGGTAGAAGAAGCCTTGTTAGATCCTGATTGGATTTTAGCTATGCAGGAGGAGCTAAACCAATTTGAAAGGAATAAAGTTTGGAAGCTGGTACCTAAGCCTAAAGGAAAGAATCCAATAGACACCAAATAGGTATTCAGAAACAAGATGGATGAAAATGGCATAGTAGTAAGGAACAAAGCCAGATTGGTTGCTAAAGGTTATTGCCAGCAAGAAGGAATAGATTTTGATGAAACATTTGCTCCTGTTGCAAGACTTGAAGCCATCAGAATCTTCTTAGCCTATGCAGCCCATGCCAATTTCAAGGTCTATCAAATGGATGTCAAAAGTGCCTTTCTGAATGGAGATTTGGAGGAAGAAGTGTATGTTAGTCAACCTCCTGGCTTTGAAGATCCAAATTTTCCAGAGTATGTCTATTATCTACTGAAAGCACTTTATGGACTGAAGCAAGCACCTAGAGCCTGGTATGACACTTTATCAAAGTTCCTTTTGGAAAATCACTTCACAAGAGGTACTGTAGATAAAACTTTATTTTTCAAAAATGTTAATGGCTCTAGCATACTTGTTCAAATTTATGTAGATGATATTATCTTTGGCTCTACAGATGAGAAACTTTGTAAAAAGTTTGCCAAACTGATGCAAAGTAAGTATGAAATGAGTATGATGGGAGAACTAACTTACTTTCTTGGTTTACAAGTTAAGCAAGTTAGTGATGGAATATTCATTAGTCAAACTAAATATATTTTTGATCTTTTAAAGAAGTTTGATCTAATGGATTGCACATCTGCAAAAACTCCCATGGCCACTGCAACTAAGCTTGAACTAAACACTACTGAAAGGTCTGTGGATATTTCAAGCTATAGAGGCATGGTTGGCTCACTTCTGTACTTAACAGCTAGTAGGCCAGATATAATGTTTGCTACATGTTTATGTGCTAGATTTCAGGCTGATCCTAGAGAGTCTCACTTAATAGATATTAAGAGAATTTTCAGATATCTCAAGGGAACACCAAAACTTGGCATTTGGTATCCTAGAGATTCTGGTTTTGATCTAACTGGTTATTCAGATGCAGACTATGCAGGTTGCAGAATTGATAGAAAAAGCACAATAGGAACTTGTCAAATTCTAGGAAACAAGCTTGTGTCCTGGTTCAGTAAAAAGCAAAATTCAGTTTCTACTTCTACAGCTGAAGCTGAATATATTGCTGCTGGCAGTTGCTGTGCACAAATCTTATGGATGAAAAATCAATTGCTAGACTATGTCTACAAGTTGAGAGGATTCCTATTTTCTGTGATAACACAAGTGCAATTGTCATCACTGAAAATCCAGTGCAACATTCAAGGATAAAGCACATAGACATCAAGTACCATTTCATAAGGGAACATGTAATGAATGGTACTGTAGAGTTACATTTTGTTCCAAGTGAGAAGCAACTTGTAGACATATTTACCAAGCCACTGGATGAATCCACCTTTTCTAGGTTGGTAAGTGAGTTAGGTATGCTTAATTACTCTTGAATCTATCTGAGTTATTTTGCAAGTTGAAAAGTAGCCTGAAATTCAACTGATTTTTAGTCATGAATGAAATTTTGACTAAGTCAAAATTTACATCTCGACGGATGACCATTATCCATCGAGTTAAGTCATTCGTCGATATACAATGTGCAAATAAAAATCAATTATTTTTCTGGAATCTTTTAAAACTCGACGGATAACAGTTTATCCTCATCCGTCAAAGTGTCTAAATCTTAACCGTTAATTCCCTGCACATTATCCATCGAGTATACTTACAGTTTGTAAGCATTACACGACGGATAATGAGTGGAATTTTTACAGTTTATTTTTAAAACGGCTAATTTAGGAAATTTCTATTGGGTAATTTACTTCTCTTTATTATTTTTATCCGTTGTTTTTATGCAAAGTATAAAAGCTTATTTCATTTTAATCATTTTCTTTTATCATTCTCAAATTTAACTGTGTTTATTTCATTCTCTCTCAAGCAAAAATCCTCTTTCTCTTCAAGCTTTCCTTCTCTAACAATGGCACCTGTAGTAAAGATTATGTCTCAGACTGGGTTCATTTATGAGAAGAACAACTTCACTGATTTGATCAACAAGGGCATTCAGCAATCAGAAGACTATCACAAGATGATGGACTTCGTGAAGAACTGCAAGTTAAGTTTTGCCATGCTTGAATCACCCACAATCTTTTGTGAAGTTGTAGAAGAGATGTGGAGCTCTGCAATTTATAACTCTATTGACAAAACCATCACTCTGACCATCAAAGGTAATGAATTCTGTATCAATAGTGATGTGATAAAAGCATGTTTCAAGATTTCTGATGATAATGTAACTTCACTACACGCTGACACTGATTTGATCAATATGCTTAACTCCATGCATTATGCACTTCCTACTAATAAGCTAAGTGATATTAGGAGATTAGGTCTTAGGAAGGAATGGAGTTTTATGTGTGATGTTGTAACTAAAGTTTTCTCTGGAAAAATCAGTAATTTTGATTCTGTGAACATTTCCATGCTTAACATGCTATACATGCTAGTTACAGACAAATTTTACAATTTCAGTGACCTTGTCATATATGAGTTAGGTTTTAAACTAGGTGAGTTAGCCAAAAGGGGAAAGAACATATATTATGCTAGATTTTTTATGCTATTGGCTAACCATCTCTGTCAAGAAATTGCACTTGAGAACCCAAACAACAAATTAGCTTGTTGGGTTCAAGAGAGAAGAATCATTACAGATTTGAACAGAACCAACCACCATAGGGATGTGCCAATGTTCTATTTTCCTGTAATGCTGACACCTCAAGTAAGTGAGGTAAGTTCATCCATACCCTCAACTATTCCAATCTCCTCTATTTCTTTGACTTCAGGCATAGCTATGACAACTATAACAATGACCAAACAGTTGCTTACCAAAGCTGTCAAATCAACTGTAATTTCCAAATCCAAATCAAAGAAAACCCCCTCTGGTATCTCTCAAAAGGTACCAATTGAAAAATCTACCAAAGCCAAAGAGGGGAGTGTGAAGGAGGGTCAGATAGGTGAGGGAAGGGGTGAACATCAAAGAAACCCCAAGGATAAGGTTGGAGAGTTGAGTGAATCCCAGCCTAGCCACACTGCAGTTTCCCAACAAACTGCAGTGCTTAAAAAGGACAAAATCTCACTTCTAGCTGCATCCTCCCAAAAGGATGTGGCTATTGAACAAAGCTCTCATCCAAGAGAACAGGCCAAAAGGGTTAGGGACACAAGCTCACCCAAAACTTACACTAGAAAGAAGAAATCCAAAACAACTGGGGATGCACAGGGCACACACAGTGCAAACTGGTGCTAAAGACACAGTCCCTGCACCTTCTCAAATTCAGATTGATGTGGCTCTAATAAATGTGGAGTCACAACCAAAATCTCTTATAATAGAAGCCACTGAAACACCATACTCACCAACTAACTCACTGGAAGTGGATATGATAAACACTTCAATTCCTGATTCCCCTTCTTTAACTCTGTTGGGGAAGCCAAAATCTAGTGCAAGTGAGCATTATCTTTTTAGATGATTTGTTGGCTCACTTGCCAATTCTTTCAGATACTATTATGATATATGTGCCTCAAATAACTTCAATCAACACAGAGTCAACAATAGTTTCTTTTCCCACCTCATTCATTTCTACTCTCTCGATGGATATTGCTCATCCGTCGAGTAGTGATTGTATCCCGACGGATAAGCTTAACAGCAGTTATCCGTCGGATAGCTTTACCACTCACCCGATGGATATCACTTATCCGTCGAGTGTCTCTGCACAACTTCAAACTTCAATTATTTCTAGTGCAGAAGATTTAGTGGTAATACAATCACTCTTAGGACTGAGAGAGGAGAGTGCTTTGAGTGAGAGGCTGGGTTGCTCCCAGGCAAAAGGAGAGGAAAAGAGTGAATCTCAGCAATCCATTTAGTCAGGATTGGCAAAAGTGAGTGAGAGGAGTCCCACCTTAGTAGGTGAAGGTGAGGGTGTGAGGGTGGGGAGCCAGGGTGAGACCCTGATGCAACAAAAGAGAGAATATGAGAGAAAGGCAGGTACGGGAGAAATAAGGGTGGATCCAGCCATTGCTAGTGAGTCAATGATTGTGGATGATGCTGAAAAGGAAAGACAATTTTAGCAACATTACAAAGCTGTAATTGATAACATTTCCTTGAATGTTGACACTTTTACTCATCCTGTGTCAGCCTATTAATTGTTGGCTGCTCAGGGCAATGTGGAGGCAGAGCAGACTTTAAAATTTGGTGCACACCACAGAATCTCTTCAAAGAGATAAAGCTGCTGTGAACAGGATGCCTTCTCAAGCTGGAGAGCCATCTGAAGAATTTGGAGTAAATTCTAATGATGATGACTCTGGTTCTTTGGATGGAAGCATGAACTTAGGGGGAGCTGAAGGCCCAAGTTCTGCTTTAAGTTTACCTGAATGGGCATGGGCAAAGGAATCTACACCAGGACAATTTGAGGTGTCTTTGGTCAAACAAGTAATAGCTATTCAACAGGCCCTTCAGGAAACTTCAGATGCTGGTACCAAGGCTGTTCTTCAAGCTCACCTAAACTCTCTACATCTAATGAAGATCCAACACTTAAGACAGAATCTCAGTGTGGATGAATTAAAAAGAGATATAGCTGACTTGAAGACCTATAACTCTGAGAAGCTGGATTCAGTAATGCCATAGGGTACCATGCAAGATCTACTACTAAGATTAAGGAAAGAATCAGACTCTGAAAAGAAGCTAGCCAAGCTGGAAAATAGAGTTCAAGTTATTGAAGATTCAGTGGCTATTCTTCTTCAAAATCAACAGACTCAGACAAATCTTCTCATGCAACTGGCTAAAGCACAAGGCCTAACTCCTCAACTTGATGATAACAAAAATGGGGAGAGAGAATCAAGTAAGGGGGAGAAAGGACCAACATAGGGGGAGAAACTTCAAGTACAAATCAGCAAAGTAATTGTACCTTCAATTACTATCTCCAAGCCACCAGTTGCAGATGGTATAGATCTAATTAAAGCAGCAACAACAAATTTGAAAGTTGCTGAAAAAGGAAAGTTGAGTTTGATCAACTGGGATAAGATTGATGAGGAGATACAGAAAAAGTTTGAACTAGTCAAGGAGCCAGTTAAGTCAGCCATCCATCACTCTCATGTCAAGCCAATCAGTGTGAATGAAATGAGCATGAACTATCTGGAGAAAGGACAATCTTCCTGCATCAAATCACAAAAGGCTGAAATAATTCTCAAACCAAGGGCAAATTATCCAAAGTCATCTTTGAAGAATCCCTTGGACACTGTGTATGAGACGCCCAAGCCTGATGAAAAGAAGCTTCTGTCAAGATCCATTGTCTTCTATAAAGATCCAGCTGATTCAGCCTCAAAAAGAAGAATTGCTAAGATATTCATAAATGGAAAGGAAATTTGTGTGGTAGCTGGACATCCATAATTTGCTCAAGCAAAGAAAGAAGAGAAAGCAAGATTAAAGAAGAAAAAGAGGCAAACTGCTCTAGATGCTAAGAAATCTAAACAAAAGAAAGAGCAGATTGTCATCTTGGCCAAGCTACAAGCTGTAAACTCTTCTCAACAAATTCCCTCTCAACCATCTGAAGCTGCTGAATCAAAGAAGAAGATTGAAGAACAGAAGAAATCCCCAAGAAAGAAGGAATTGGCTAGAAGAACAAAAAGGAAACTGGATATTGTTGACAAGGAATTGGAAGATCAATTTCCTAAGGAATCCACACCAGCTAAAACTCAAGCATCAAAGCCCTCTGTGGTACTTGAAGACATAAGGGTGGTGGACCCTTACAGGAACATACATGGAGAGCCTATTGTGCCAAAGGATGAGCCAATAGAGTGGGACAAATTACCAATTCCTGACTTTAACTTGCCAATCCTTACCAAGCCAAAAAGGACAAAATCAAGGGCAGTCAAGAAAGTGAAGCTGTCACCTCTCAAATCCAAGTTAGTAGTTAAAGCTCAACCCAAGGTCAACAGGGGAGACTACTTGTACTTGTGTGACATCAAAGAATTCTCAGATCTAAACCTTTATCTGGAGGAACTGGATGAAGTAAGGGCAATTGATGCATACAGAAACCTACCTGAAAGGTTGGTGTTCAAGTACAAATGAGGAAGGGAGATTCAGTGGCCTCGTCACATGATACTTCAAGAAAGCCAAACTGTGTTGATCAAAGTCTATTCATCCTTCAAGAAAAACTTTGGGTTCAATGTAATTGCAAGAAGACTAGTATTGAAGAAGATTGAAGAGCTGAGGAGTGTTAGAGCTAAAGATGCACTCCCAAAGACTCTAATCATCCCATACACAGGGAGAAGAGTGCATTCAAGGCCCTACTGGCTGATGGAATTCATGGATGACAAGGGTGTGAGAAGATTCTTGTGACACCCCCAAATCCGGGGTCGGGGATCCGGGTTGTCACGAGTTCCGTTTCCCTTAATAACACCCAATCTTAATAAATAATCAACTATTCTGTACTGTGACCCCACCATAAACACACACACCACAAGTTATAGTCTCAGAGATAAATATCCAAAAATAATCACAAGTCGTTTTATGCCACAATTATATGCCAATACACCTTAAAAGGGTTTCTGAATAAATTTACATTTCTTTGCCATTATTACAATTCATAAATATACATAAATCTGGTTCATCAATAGTTGAAAACCTAGCCTATTGGTAGCTCCTACCTCAGCTACGGCGGCATCAACGCTTCCAGAAAACTGCGGAACATTTTCTAACCGCTTGCGAATTGAAAGCTTGGTCATGTTCATCTTGTCTAGCTGATGTTGTGTGATGAAAGAAGAAAGTAAGGGTGAGCAACAAGCCCACCAAAATAATATGTATAATGATTTACAATATATGAGCATTCTCATAGTACTCATGAAAGTCTTGGTCAAGAAGAAATGAACCAAGTTTGATATCTTACCGCGACCAAGTCGCAAAATATTAAGTATATATGTACATATATACTTTTCACAATCTTTGAAATCCTCTGACATATATAATATACACAGAATTCCCGTTTATAATTGTATAAAATATCATTGCAAGGTGATCTCATATATCTAATCTTGTCTCAACGTTTTTCCGAAAATCTTTGACATGCACAAGATAATCATTTACTAGATATAAGTTTAAAAGATGAAGTTACAAGATACTCCAATATACTTATATCCGAATACTACTTGAACTACCACCGTTCAAGTTATAATCAATTTCAAAAGTTCATCACCCAAATGAGACTACAAGATAAGACTTGAATAGATTCAATCCTTGAAATATCATTATAAATAATGAAGTTACGAGATACTTCATTAAGTCCCGATATATATATACACCTATACATATATACATTTCATACACTCCTTGAAAACCTCTGTTATGAAAATTATAAACAGAGTTGCAATATCCAATGAATTTTGGAAAGGAGAAAACCTTGGCATAAACCTGATATCTTGCTGATCAGGCAAAGATACCAATAAGTAACATTTTCTACTAGTAGATGGACGAATTCCCCACTGGTCATCACCCTGGTCGCAATAGGACCTTATGCTGGACTGCCACTCAACCACTTACGCATTTGATGGACTCCCACTGAGCCACTTACACTATCATGGACGCCCACTGAGCCCATGTTGCTTATACCGACTCGATAGGTGGACTTACTTCCCGAACGTTGGGTAAGTAATCAATTCATTTACCAAAACTGCAACCTTGTTGCGAATATAAAATACACCACAGAGCCGGATCCCTCTGGTTTTGAGCGAGTATTTAAATCCCCTTTAAAAAGGAAGATCTTAAATATATACAAAAAATTGAGTTTTGGGATCCGCTCTAACTTTTAAAAATCATTTTAAGGACTCGAAAACACTTTAAAGAGTGTTTGGAGTAATGCTGATTTAATAAAGTAAACCAGTCCCAATATATTAGAAAATATCTGAATATTATTATTTAAATAATATTCCCATAAAGAATAATCTTTATACAAATAATTGAAGTAGAAGTTGTAAAACTTATACTTGAAACGAGTATTAAATAACCAAAGATATACTTGTACGAAAGTACTATCTTTATTTGAATAATCAAAAATAAGTTTGATTATCGACACCTTATTCTTTAATAAAATAAAGAATATATCTCAGCAAATAATCGGAGTCATAGGTCCTCAAATGAATATCCAAATAATATTCATTAAATAATATAAACTGAGTCATAAGCCCTCGAATGAATATTCGAAATAATATTCATAAATAAAATAAAAGGAGTCATAAGTCCTCGAATGAATATTCAAGTAATATTCATTAAATAATATAAAGTGAGTCATAATTCCTCGAATGAATATTCAAGTAATATTCATAAATAAAATAAAAGTTATCGAATAAACCTTATTCGATTAATAGTTTTAAAAACTATTCATATATATATATATATATATATTATGCTCGGGAGCCTCGCCTCCCGGTTTTAGAAAAAGTTCACCTTTTTATCCCCTATACTAAGTGTATACTCAAATACCGCTTATCTCTAGCATAGGTATTATGCAACTAGTAAGCATTTGAACCAACAGATATATAAATCAAGAATACGAAACAGGCATGCATATATACCATATCACATGCTCCAATATATCGCAAGAATTTGCTAATAACAAATATGCATTTATCACAAGATCATGCATAAACACATATACATCACAACAACAGTTATACGGGTAGAAAACTTGCCTGAGCGACTGGGGGTTACAAATGGCTTGGGACGAGTCTGGTAACCTATAAACAACATATAAGTTAGAATTAAACCAAAGTCACTTATAAATCTATACTTTAACCAATTTAGGCTCTAACGCTCGCTTTGCGCTTAACGATTCACTTAAGTCGCTCGAGTAGCCTCGGCTCCACCATTTTTAATAAATTAACCATTATGAGTTTTAAGGCGATTCTTTCGCGAGTGTCTTACCAACTGCCTATTACACTTTACATAAATGTTTCATACTCCAATTAGTCCTTTAAGGTCTTTAACCTATGTTTCAAAGTAAGGCGAGGGGTAATGGTTCGTTCGCGAAACGTCGTTACTTAAAACGGCCGTTTCTCCTAAACCGTACATCGGAATCAAACGAACCACATATCAAAACGAAGCTCGTAACATGAAATATCTAATCATGGCAATGTTCAAAACCTAGCAGGGAGTTCTCGGGTCCTAATGTTAAGAACAAAACAGCCTGAAGTAAATCGGACATTACGACAACTATGTTTACGCGATTTCCCAAATCTAAAACACTCCAATTCAACCCACAATCAATCCACAATCACAACCCAATCAAAACTCCATCCATACTACATCATAACAGCCCCAACAACTCAACATCAACAATTTATACTTATTCTTAAACTTGAATTTAACTACACTTAAGTTCATTAATCAACAATCCAAGAACTACCACTCCAAAAACTTCACAAAATCAACTAATCTCTACATTTACAACTAGAAAACCTCTCATGAATTATAACAACAAAACTAAACCTAATTACTCAAATAAAGTTAGGGTTTGTTGGGGTTATACCTTCCTTGAAGAGTGGAGAATCAAGAGAATGGCTTGGAATCACCCTTAAAGTCCTTATCCAAGCTTAATCTAAACAAAACTTCAAGAACAAAAAAATTTAGTTCTTGAAAAACACTATTCACCATCTTCTTCCCTGATTTTTAGGAAGAGATTGTGGATGATTTAGGAGCTCAAACTTATAGGATATTGATAACTATGCATAAGGAGTCTTAGATAATTACCTTGTAATTTAACAAAGCTTGGAACTATGATTTTGACTTTCTTGCTTTGGAAAAGAAGAAGAAGCCGAGAGCAAGGTGAAGAAAATGAAATGATCTTTGTGTTTTGGGTGAAATGATTGTTGGTTGGTTGTTTTTATCTTGATTTTGGTTAATTACCTTTTTAACCATGAACTTTTTGTGGTTTTAAATCAACCACACCTCCTTCCCCCTTATGTCATGCTTATGTCACCTTGTTATGTCATCATCCCTTACTTGCCCTCTTCTAATTGGTTTGATGACATCATCCCCTCTAATCTCTTTGATTAGCTTTTAATTATTTGGCTAATGACCGCTGATCTGTTATACGGTTCGCTTAACTTTCGTTTTCGTTTATCGTTTGAGGGATCATACCCGGGATCTTATTACTTAGGTTTCTTTAACCTTTCTCAATACATTATTTTCCTTTTTATGATCCTCTCTTATAATCCTTGAATTTAAATCCTTTTTATTCTGTTACCTTATACTCAATTCTTTCTGTATCTGGTAGATTTCTGGGAAAAATCAAAGTGTTCGGATTTGGATTCTGACGATCTTTACATACACTTATATACCACATAGAGTATTAATAATATCCCAGAAGATCAATAAAAGAACCCCTACATAGTGTGGCATGAAAATTTTTCTTATTCAGCAAAACACTATTCATAAGGGTTTCAAAAATTCCAAAAATTGGGGTTATTATAGTCTCCCCTCCTTAAAAGGATTCCGTCCCGGAATCAGATAGAAAATGAGTAGGGATAATTTCTTAGCATTGTACTTTCTAACTCTTACGTAATTTTCCCACATTGTGGTTCTACCATCAAACTCTGACTAGTTTAATAACTCTTCTCCAAAGCATTTGTCCATTTTTGATCTATAACCCTTCCTGGTTGCTCCATGTAGGTTACGTCTGGTTGCATGTCTATGCACTCATATGCCCCTATTTGTCTGGCATCCGAATTACACTTCCTTAACATTGATATGTGGAACACATTATAAACTTACTACATGTTCGGAGGTAGGGCTAGCTCATATGCTAACTTCCCAATACGTCTTAATACCTCAAATGGTCCAATAATTCGTAGGCTTAGCTTTCCTTTCTTTTTGAACCTCATCAATCCTTTCCAAGGGATACCTTTAACATTACTAGGTCCCCTATTTCCTATTCTTTTTCCTTTCGTGTCAAATTAACATATTTCTCATATCCATCTTGGGCTACTACCAGCCGTCCTCTGATTAGATCTATCATATCCTTGGTCCTTTGGACCACTGCTGGTCCGAGCATCTTGCGCTCTACAACTTCATCCTAACATAAGGGAGATCGATATTTTCTTCCCTCAAAGATCTCATAAGACGACATCTCGATACCTGACATACGATCTATTATCGTGAAAAAACTCAATCCGCGTTAAGTGATCATTCCAAATTCTCTCAAGTCTATTGCACAGACTCTCATTATAGCTTTTAGCATTAGAGCTTTTGCTTCTCAATACCCATTCTTTTCCAGTTCGTAATCGCTACTACCTTCCGTTCCTAATATTATACTGGTTATACTTTTGCTCGTTAGCGTTCTATAACCTTTTAATAACCACGTCAACCTTAGTATCACTAACGCGTTAGAATCGGAATACCATCGTACTGATACTACTTCCTTTAGCTGCTTCCATCTTCGAAAGCTTGATCCATCATATAGAAGTAAAGGAATTTGTTGAGAGATCACTATGATCATGAACACTTGTTCTATTGCATAGTTAGTACAGAAGGTGGCCAACCTTTAGCACTTGACAAGCAATTAAACGACATGTGGTATCCTACTAGGCTTCTATCACACAGATAGATAGTCATTCGGCAATACCTCCCCTTATGGAAGGGTTGTTCTTCTCAGCTTACATGAAATGAAAAGAAGAGAAAAGAACGAAATGAAGAGAATTGTATATATGTAAAAAATATTACCATAAAATATCTGGCTTGGAATCTACCTCTGAACTATAGAGGTTTGTCATAGGAGAACAAAACATATATGTATTTATATCAACATCAAGTATTATAGCATCATATTTCACATGCCTAAATATTTTTTCTATTCCGTCCATCATTCTATGGACCCATGCTCTTCCTCGAGCTTATACATAATCACCTTTGAAACTCCCTCGACATCGAAAATCGAATCTGGGATCTCATTCTAGACACCATCGTTACTAGAATTCTATGCTTGCATCGCAACCTTCCTCGTATAGTAATACGACTCTCTATTGATAAGAAGGAATAAATATTCAATAGGTAGATAATCTACTTAACCAGTCTATTCAACGATAACTTATACATCACCCCAACCCGATTAGGGGTACCCAATCTCAACATCCATTACACTACAACTCTCACGGTTGTAATCAGCTCATTATTCAAAGAATCGTTGCTGCATTACTATGGTCCACCACTGACCTACTGTCGTCATTCATTTTCCTTGGAATCTTAATAGCTAACCATACGGAGTCCATACCTGTCGTATCAAATTCTTCTAAGGAGTTAACATAATTACCATTCATAGTTCATGAAGAACACTCCAGATCCTGACGTACTTTCATGACATGAAGCAGATAAAATTGCAGAAGAGTTTCAATCAAAGCAACGATAGCAGGTTAATACCATTCTTAATCATATGCCTTCAATAGAAGACTTAACTCAAAGGTTCGTCTAGTCCTTTTTGAAACATGGTCCTGGCTTATCTCAAGATAGTACCTTCTGAGATAGATAGCCCGCTCATGGCGATTACACGAATTAAACCTTTACCAACTACTATTACGGTTGGGTATTGCACAATCATCAGAAGGAATGTCAATCTTCCAAACCATAATACAACCTTCACAGCTTTAACCATCATCACTATATTCCTTTGGCACAAGCGCCTATAATTATCCTCTTACCTTTAAAGTGTCGGCCACCTCTTTGGCCTTTCCTGATAGTAAAATTTCCTTACAGTCAATGTCATTTTAACCACCTCCAAATAAATTTTCTACCTCATTTCAATCACTGCTTATGTGAAGATGTTTTCCTTAAAATCTGATGAGTAAAAAAAAATATCACCATTATTCATAAGTTATTGCCTCAGTCTTTAGAGGTTAATCACTGTCACGACTGACTCTCAATCATACTTAGAACATCTTTTATCTTAGGTCCTAATTTCCCTAAACAATTTCGACCTTTACTGGTTCGATCCATACTTTCTCGTGGTTTAACACGTGCCCCACTTGGCATCATTATAATTACGTCATATTTCCTTTATCAATATTTCTATTCTTGAGAATTTTGAATATTACCTTTCTCCTTGTAAAACCTCTAAGGTTATCCTTGAATCGTTCCTCCTGTATTCCCTAGATACAGGGCATATCAAAATACCATTTACTAATACTAGAACCATTGTCTATGTACTTCTGAAAAATTTCTTTACTGATCTTTAAAGGTTGTTGTTACCTTGATCCTTTCCAATTCATACTTGTCAAAACTCATGCTGTCCCTATTAAGGGTGAAATGCCAACCTTTATGCATTCCCCTAGGATTCGTCTCAAGTTATCGAAGTTATATCCGTAATCCCACCTTTAAAAAGGTACTTGCATCCTTCCATGGATAAATCAAGTTATATATCCTTGATAGATTATCTTATTCATCATTCCCACCTCGATAGTCTATACCTAATTTCATAATAGCATCCTTATTCAAATTAAGGTCAATCCATATGGCCTCCAAAAGATAACAATGGTCATCCGCTTTTCGTTCCTGATTTGGTAATGATAACATGGGTGCTCTGGAAGATATTGGTCGTGTTCAACATGAACTTCTTCTTAATAATTCTTCATTTACTTTTGTTGTTTATCTCAACAGTCATCTCAATGTTGGGATGTCTTTCATGCCTGGCGTCACCCTTTCTGGGGATCATGCCACCGGTCTTACACTTCACATTCCTGAAGGTCACTCCCTTCATCCAATTTTCCTAATTTCCTACTTTCTTGTCTCCTCAGTCTATCCGTGTCTCATTATTTATCCTTCGAACTATCTCAAGGTTTCCTCGAATCCTCCCAACTTAAAGGGGATAAAATATACATAACTCTTATACCTTCAACCATCAACTTTAACTCATGGTGAATCACCCTCATCCCAACGATTACTTACTTTTCTATTTCTATTGCTACGAGTCTTTAGGGTTTCCTCATATCCAAATTCCTTATTATTCCTCAAACTCTATTGCCTTTATATTCCTTTCCACTTCAGTTTCTTTTTATTTTCCTTTCTCTTATCATCATTTCTTGAACTAACACAACATAAGCATTGATTTCAAACATCCCGTCATTCTGGATTCCTGTCCTCAGAACGAATCTTGACAACTTTTACAACTTAGATTCATAATTCATCATACTCGTCCGCCTTGTTCTGGCTCTAAAGCTTTTACACTATCTCCATAACCTTGGGAAGTACTTTCCTGAAAACAATTGACTGAACTGTAATCAGTTTATCATAACCTCTTGCTCCGTGCCTTTCTTGGTCTTTCACCAGTGGGTGGTCTCTCTCTTAGGATGGTAAGTGACAAAAACACTATTTTCTGATTCGTCAATCATTTAGAATCTTAAATGATTCCTGTATTTCCTTTAGCCAGGCTCTTGCCTCGGCTGGGTCAGCTATTCCCTTGGAACTCTGAGAGCTTAGCGACTTAAAGGTCCTGAAAGAATTTCACACCACATTGTTTCCTCAAGGTGGTGGTTAGGGTAAAAGTATAAGTTTTGTTTTAGGCAGGTCCATGGATTGCCCAATAGGAGTACCATCCTGGTTCTTCCTATCTTGCTCGACTTATGTTTTCTCAGTCTAAATATTTCTTCATACTCCCCATAATTGGGGTTATCTTTTAATTTAAAATCTTCATTTTCCACTTCATTATATTCTGGGTTCCTTATATCTTAATTACGACCTCCCTAATTATCACATTCAAGGTTTTCCCCTAATCTTATTCCTCATGGGGGCATAATGCTTGGAAAAATTTTAAGAATCTCTGGATATTTATTTTACTTACTTTGCTTAAGTCTTTCCCTCGTTCTGTCCTTGCATGATTGCAAATTATGAATTCTCAAGTTCTATAAACTTCATGACACTCTCTTAAGTGTTAATAGTACAATTAACAATATGAACTTATCACAAACAACTGATCTGAACTGAAATTAACGAATATATACATAACCATTTATTCGAGGGTACAACTACTGAACACATTAAAGAGAATTACATCATTTGATCTGATCGCTTATATCCCAAAAGTACTACCATAGATAATCATCTCGTCATTAAAACTAATCATTCATAACTTAGGCTAATCCTCCAAAAGCGGTGCTACATGAAACCCTTGTCTGATCGCTCTGGCTCTGCACAATACCATGGATCAAGAAATGCGGGCACGCACGACATCCCTAACCTGCTCCATCATAGAGGTAATGAGGTCTAAGATAGTGGCAAGTAGAGCTGGATCAATCTGACCCTCAAGATGGCCTCTAGCTGTAACACGGGTGGTAGCCTCAATCCTTTCCATGCTATCAGCTAATCCTGCCGGAAGTACCCCGCCCTCAATCCTTGATGCAGTAAGTCGCTCCAACAGATCACTCCTAACATTACGGGCCTCGGACAGGCCACCCAAAGTCATGTAATAATCGGCGATAAGAGAAGCCTGAGTGGTTGCATCTAGCAGTCCATAGGGTGCAGGTGGTGCAGGCCCAGGGGATCCAAATGGATAACCAAGCACGGTATCAGGTGACAATGGTGTAGGAGATAAAGGTGGCATTTCCTCAGTAGGTGCTGGGCTCTGTACAGGGGAGGGAACAGGAATTGGTGGAACCTCAAGGATGTCTTCAGGAGCCTCGGGAAGAGGGTCTGATACTGGTATAATTGGTGCCGTGGAAGGCCCCACTCCTTTTGCCCTCATTAACCTTTGTGCCCTTGGTAACTCTTCATTCTCTAGTGCCACCCTCGCGACCACTCTTGCTCTGGTAGTCGCCCTGACTACGGTCATTAATTCCTCAGCGGTCCTCTCTTCATTCTCGTCAGAATCCTCCACGAGATCCTCCTCGGCAACAATCCCTTCTGGGATAACATCCTCAACCGCAACATTCTCAATATGAATCTCATCCGGTCCCTCGTTAGGGTACTCTATCAGATTCACAATTTGATCTCCAACATGTAATAAAACATCCTCATGCTGATGCTCCTGAACCTCAGGGTTCAGTGCCCCGCTGCCCTATACAAGAACGAACTATGTTACTATCACGATATTTATAAGGGTTCCCATAAGGGTTTTAACTGTCAGTACTACGTTAGGTAGTCCGACTATGAACTTGGCAAGAGTTCTTATTATCTTAGTGAACTTATTATCTTAACGTCACATCATCTCTGAGGTTTATAACGCTTGGCTCTAATACCATTTCTGTGACACCCCCAAATCCGGGGTCGGGGATCCGGGTTGTCACGAGTTCCATTTCTCTTAATAACACCCAATCTTAATAAATAATCAACTATTCTGTACTGTGACCCCACCATAAACACACACACCACAAGTTATAGTCTCAGAGATAAATATCCAAAAATAATCACAAGTCGTTTTATTCCACAATTATATGCCAATACACCTTAAAAGGGTTTCTGAATAAATTTACATTTCTTTGCCATTATTATAATTCATAAATATACATAAATCTGGTTCATCAATAGTTGAAAACCTAGCCTATTGGTAGCTCCTACCTCAGCTACGGCGGCATCAACGCTTCCAGAAAACTGCGGAACATTTTCTAACCGCTTGCGAATTGGAAGCTTGGTCCTGTTCATCTTGTCTAGCTGATGTTGTGTGATGAAAGAAGAAAGCAAGGGTGAGCAACAAGCCCACCAAAATAATATGTATAATGATTTACAATATATGAGCATTCTCATAGTACTCATGAAAGTCTTGGTCAAGAAGAAATGAACCAAGTTTGATATCTTACCGCGACCAAGTCGCAAAATATTAAGTATATATGTACATATATACTTTTCACAATCTTTGAAATCCTCTGACATGTATAATATACACAGAATTCCCGTTTATAACTGTATAAAATATCGTTGCAAGGTGATCTCATATATCTAACCTTGTCTCAACATTTTTCCGAAAATCTTTGACATGCACAAGATAATCATTTACTAGATATAAGTTTAAAAGATGAAGTTACAAGATACTCCAATATACTTATATCCGAATACTACTTGAACTACCACCGTTCAAGTTATAATCAGTTTCAAAAGTTCATCACCCAGATGAGACTACAAGATAAGACTTGAATAGATTCAATCCTTGAAATATCATTATAAATAATGAAGTTACGAGATACTTCATTAAGTCCCGATATATATATACACCTATATATATATATACATTTCATACACTCCTTGAAAACCTCTGTTATAAAAATTATAAACAGAGTTGCAATATCCAATGAATTTTGGAAAGGAGAAAACCTTGGCATAAACCTGATATCTTGCTGATCAGGCAAAGATACTAATAAGTAACCTTTTCTACTAGTAGATGGACGAATTCCCCACTGGTCATCACCCTGGTCGCAATAGGACCTTATGCTGGACTGCCACTCAGCCACTTACGCATTTGATGGACTCCCACTGAGCCACTTACACTATCATGAATGCCCACTGAGCCCATGTTGCTTATGCCGACTCGATAGATGGACTTACTTCCCGAACGTTAGGTAAGTAATCAATTCATTTACCAAAACCGCAACCTTGTTGCGAATATAAAATACACCACAGAGCCGGATCCCTCTGGTTTTGAGCGAGTATTTAAATCCCCTTTAAAAAGGAAGATCTTAAATATATACAAAAAATTGAGTTTTGGGATCCCCTCTAACTTTTGAAAATCATTTTAAGGACTCGAAAACACTTAAAAGAGTGTTTGGAGTAATGCTGATTTAATAAAGTAAATCAGTCCCAATATATTAGAAAATATCTGAATATTATTATTTAAATAATATTCACATAAAGAATAATCTTTATACAAATAATTGAAGTAGAAGTTGTAAAACTTATACTTGAAACGAGTATTAAATAACCAAAGATATACTTGTACGAAAGTACTATCTTTATTTGAATAATCAAAAATAAGTTTGATTATTGACACCTTATTCTTTAATAAAATAAAGAATATATCTCAGCAAATAATCGGAGTCATAGCTCCTCAAATGAATATCCAAATAATATTCATTAAATAATATAAACTGAGTCATAAGCCCTCGAATGAATATTCGAAATAATATTCATAAATAAAATAAAAGGAGTCATAAGTCCTCGAATGAATATTCAAGTAATATTCATTAAATAATATAAAGTGAGTCATAATTCCTCGAATGAATATTCAAGTAGTATTCATAAATAAAATAGAAGTTATCGAATAAACCTTATTCGATTAATAGTTTTAAAAACTATTCATATATATATATATATATATTATGCTCGGGAGCCTCGCCTCCCGGTTTTAGAAAAAGTTCACCTTTTTATCCCCTATACTAAGTGTATACTCAAATACCGCTTATCTCTAGCATAGGTATTATGCAACTAGTAAGCATTTGAACCAACAGATATATAAATCAAGAATACGAAACAGGCATGCATATATACCATATCACATGCTCCAATATATCGCAAGAATTTGCTAATAACAAATATGCATTTATCACAAGATCATGCATATACACATATACATCACAACAACAGTTATACGGGTAGAAAACTTGCCTGAGCGACTGGGGGTTACAAATGGCTTGGGACGAGTCTGGTAACCTATAAACAACATATAAGTTGGAATTAAACCAAAGTCACTTATAAATCTATACTTTAACCAATTTAGACTCTAACGCTCGCTTTGCGCTTAACGATTCACTTAAGTCGCTCGAGTACCCTCGGCTCCACCATTTTTAATAAATTAACCATTACGAGTTTTAAGGCTATTCTTTCGCGAGTGTCTTACCAACTGCCTATTACACTTTAAATAAATGTTTCATACTCCAATTAGTCCTTTAAGGTCTTTAACCTATGTTTCAAAGTAAGGCGAGGGGTAATGGTTCGTTCGCGAAACGTCGTTACTTAAAACGGCCGTTTCTCCTAAACCGTACATCGGAATCAAACGAACCACATATCAAAACGAAGCTCGTAACATGAACTATCTAATCATGGCAATGGTCAAAACCTAGCAGGGAGTTCTCGGGTCCTAATGTTAAGAACAAAACAGCCTAAAGTAAATCGGACATTACGACGGCTATGTTTACGCGATTTCCCAAATTTAAAACACTCCAATTCAACCCACAATCAATCCACAATCACAACCCAATCAAAACTCCATCCATACTAAATCATAACAGCCCCAACAACTCAACACCAACAATTTATACTTATTCTTAAACTTGAATTTAACTACACTTAAGTTGATTAATCAACAATCCAAGAACTACCACTCCAAAAACTTCACAAAATCAACTAATCTCTACATTTACAACTAGCAAACCTCTCATGAATTATAACAACAAAACTAAACCTAATTACTCAAATAAAGTTAGGGTTTGGAAGGGGTTATACCTTCCTTGGAAAGTGGAGAATCAAGAGAATGGCTTGGAATCACCCTTAAAGTCCTTATCCAAGCTTAATCTAAACAAAATTTCAAGAACAAAAAAATTTAGTTTTTGAAAAACACTCTTCACCATCTTCTTCCATGATTTTTAGGAAGAGATTGTGGATGATTTAGGAGCTCAAACTTATAGGATATTCATAACTATGCATAAGGAGTCTTAGATAATTACCTTGTAATTTAACAAAGCTTGGAACTATGATTTTGACTTTCTTGCTTTGGAAAAGAAGAAGAAGCCGAGAGCAAGGTGAAGAAAATGAAATGATCTTTGTGTTTTTGGGTGAAATGATTGTTGGTTGGTTGTTTTTAGCTTGATTTTGGTTAATTACCTTTTTAACCATGAACTTTGTGTGGTTTTAAATCAACCACACCTCCTTCCCCATTATGTCATGCTTATGTCACCTTGTTATGTCATCATCCCTTACTTGCCCTCTTCTCATTGGTTTGATGACATCATCCCCTCTAATCTCTTTGATTAGCTTTTAATTATTTGGCTAATGACCGCTGATCTGTTATACGGTTCGCTTAACTTTCGTTTTCGTTTATCGTTTGAGGGATCATACCTGGGATCTTATTACTTAGGTTTCCTTAACCTTTCTCAATACATTATTTTCCTTTTTATGATCCTCTCTTATAATCCTTGAATTTAAATCCTTTTTATTCTGTTACCTTATACTCAATTCTTTCTGTATTGGGTAGATTTCTGGGAAAAATCAAAGTGTTCGGATTTGGATTCTGACGATCTTTACATACACTTATATACCACATAGAGTACTAATAATATCCCAGAAGATCAATAAAAGAACCCCTACATAGTGTGGCATGAAAAGTTTTCTTATTCAGCAAAACACTATTCATAAGGGTTTCAAAAATTCCAAAAATTGGGGTTATTACAATTCTTCAGACTAGAAGACCAATTGAGTATCTCTAGCAATGAGACTCTCTTGGAGATGCAAGAAATGCTAGATCTCTCAGAATCTGATGAACTAGAATTCCACAGGCAGCTCCAGAATCAAATTGAAGAAAACAACAGAAAGCTTGGAAGAAGATCCAGACCTTCAAGAAACTAGAAAAACTTGCTCAGGCTAGAGAAGCATCTTGAACTGACTGTGAGCCAAACCTCGTACACTTTGTTTAATTGAAGCACTTTCAGTTTTATCTACTTATCTTTAAAGATATATGTTTAGGATGTTTTGTTATCATCAAGTATCTCTTAATTTATGGCTACAATTCCAGTAGACATAAATTAGGGGAGATTGTTGTGAATATGTTGTGTACTTGATGATCACTTAAACAAAACATCTAAGTAGATTTTACTTAGTGAAATAATGTAGCACTCGACGGATAAGAATTATAGTCCTGACGGATAACTCATTATAGTCCTAACGGATGATTAACTTATTATCCATCGAGTGAGTAGCTTATGTAATAATAAGTTTGTAGCACAGTGATGTATGCACCTTTGTATAGAATCTGTAGTAGCATATAAGTTATGTTGACTTTAACTAGATATGCAGAATAGGTTGATTAACTGTACATAAGTAATGTCTTGTAATTCTGTATAAGTGAAATGAAGTCAAGTGCCAAAATAGCTACCGACGGATGATTAACAAAGCCTTCGACGGATGATCAAATGACTATCAACGGATGTTTAACATAGCAGTCGACGGATGATCAATCAAGTCATCGACAGATGATCTGAAAGTCGACGGATGATCATATCAAGAATTCAAACATCAGTTTTACAGTGAAAGCTGACACACAGCCGTCGAGTTGGATACAAACACACTGTGGAAGCCCATTAACTGGGTAATAGAGGATGAAAAGCAGCAAAGATTAAGACTATTAGATTTTATATTTATTCAGTCTTTTTGACTTTGTAATCTTGGTATTATATAAACCAAGAGAGTAGCAAATAGAAAAATAACTGAGATAGTTGAGAAACACAAAAACAGAGAAATCTTTGTAAGCTTAATCTTTAGCATTTCCTGTATTCTCAGCAGTTCAATTTGTAAGCAGCTGTGGACATTTCTGCACACAGAGTACTCTCGATATATTATATATATCTCTGGTGGAATTGTTTAAATCCACCAGAAAGTTTTTAAAGACTCTTGTTTTTAATTACTTGTGTTTTGATTCATTAGAGTTTATATTCCGCATTGTGCTAATCAAAACAAATATATCAATAATCGAGTTGAACATTTTTATTTCAAGAAAAAGGTTCAAGAATTCCATTCAACTCCCCTTCTGTAATTCTTGCTACATTGTCAAGGGACTAACAAAAAGAATGTTGAGTTGATCATCCCACGAGAGTTCGTCAAAGATCTCCTGTGGAATATCAAAGGGGCTGCAAACAACCCCCTGAGACAGACACGTTGTCCGAAAGGATCAAAGTAAATTTGGTCTTCATCCAGATGATGGACAGGCTGGTAAGCTCCATGAATAAGTCTGTAGAAGACTGGGGCATCCATTTGAGTGAGAGAGAGAGAGAGATGAACAAGAGGTGAGTTTGAAATTAGATGTTTATTGAGAATAAGAGTAGTGATGAATGACTACTCCCCATGCAAATAAACAAGTACTCCCTACACAAAAGTAACTCCTCCTATCTGCATATAGTCAAATAATTTAACCATTATCAGCTTTCTCAAAACATCAGATATAAAGTACTAGTCTACTTACATTATACTAACATATTTCCACAAAAAAAATATGAGCACGTAAATATGTCAATAAGTCAGAGTAATTATAGACAAAGTATGTCAAAAGTATTTTGCTGAACATATTTTATGAATTAAATTATTTCAGTTTTTCATACTTTTTGCTTCTTTTGATCTGTTATTTATTAACTTCATATAGTTAGAATATGAATTAATAAATATTCAGTTTGCTTAGAATTTCGAGAAATTCTAAGTTAAAATAATCGAGAAGTCTGGGTATTTACGGTAAAAGTAGATGACTTGTCGAGAACTCAAAAATAGACAATTGGAGTTTGTCTATCGAGAAGTCATTTTGAGAAGTGAAGTACATGTCGAGAAGTCATTTTAAATTACTCTTATTGAGAATTCAAACTTGACTTATCGAAATGTCAAATAAATACCCAGTTTGTCCAAAAAGTGGACTGAACTAATTCTAACTTTTACTTGAATAAATTCAAAATAAAATTAGAATAAATTTTCCAAAAGTATTTTATCAAAATAATTTATTAATTTAAATTATCTCAGTTCTGAGTTATTGATAAGTCAAGAATTGTACTTGTAGAGAACTCTGTGAATGAATATTATTAGAGAACTCTACAAGTACTTATCGATAAGTTATGTTAAACCTATCGAGAAGTCACTCAAGAAGTCAGTAAATTGACTTATCGAGAACTCACTCGAGAAGTTCTAAAATGACTTGTCGAGAAGTCAATTTATACTTATCGAGAACTCAGTTCTCTAAATACTTTTGGTTATTATAATTCTACCTTGGGTTAATTTTACATATTAAGGATGTAAATTAACAACTAAGCAATTTACTCAGAATCTAAAAAATTCCTAGTTAATTGAATTTGAAAAACAAATATGCAGAGATTTCTGAAATATTTATATTCATATTTCAGTTAATTTCCAATTTAATTAAATTAATTTTGATTTACTGGAGATTAATTTGCTGCAAAACATTAGTTGAGTTCTTGCCTTAGGATGAAGAATTGAGCATTCCAATTTCACTTACAAGTATATTGAAAGTTGTTTCATCCAAAGGTTTAGTGAAAATGTCAGCTAGTTGTTTTTCTGTTGGTACAAAAATGAGCTCAATGGTACCATTAGTAGCATGTTCTCTAATAAAATGGTACCGCACATCAATGTGCTTTGTCATAAAATGATTAACCGGATTAGCTACTATAGATATAGCAATAGTATTGTCACACATGATAGGAATTTTGTGTAACACTAGGCCATAATCCATTAGCTGATTTCTAATCCAAAGCACTTGAGCACAACTTCCTGCAGCTATGTATTCAGCTTCAGATGTATAAGTTGATACAGATTGTTGTTTCTTGTTGTACCAAGATACAAGTCTTTGTCCAAGGAATTGACAGCTTTCACTGGTACTCTTTCTGTCAACCCTGCATCCAGCAAAATCTGCATCTGTATATCCAACAGCTTCAAAACCAGTTCTCTTAGGGTACCATAATCCCAATTTAGGAGTCCCCTTCAAGTATCTGAAAATCCTTTTTACAGCCATCAAATGTGATTCTTTTATATTGGCTTGAAATCTTGCACATAGACATGTTGCAAACATGATGTCTGGTCTATTTACTGTTAAGTAAAGCAATGATCCAATCATCCCTCTGTAGCTTGAGATATCTACACTCTTGCCCTTTTTATCCTCATCCAACTTTGTTGCAGTAGACATAGGTGTAGATGCAGGTGAACAATCAACCATTCTAAACTTTTTCAAAAGATCCTTGACATATTTAGTTTGGCTGATGAAGATACCATCACTTCTTTGGCTGACTTGAAGTCCAAGGAAGTAATTCAATTCCCCCCATCATACTCATTTCATATTCACTTTACATAAGCTTGGAGAATCTTTGGCACAACTTCTCATTAGTAGAAACAAAGATGATACATCCACATATCTCTGAACTAGGATCATATCTTCATCATGTTTCTTGTAGAAGAGAGTCTTGTCTATGGTTTCTCTAGTAAAACAATACTTCAATAGGAAATCTGATAGTGTGTCATACCAAGCTCTAGGTGCCTGTTTTAGTCCATATAGAGCCTTGAGTAAATTATATATAAAATTCAGAAATTTTGGATCCTCAAAGCCAGGAGGCTGTTGCACATAAACTTCTTCTTCTAGCTCACCATTCAGAAAGGCACTTTTGACATCCATTTGATACACTTTAAAATTTGAATGTGCAACAAATGCTAAAAATTCTTATAGCTTCAAGTCTTGCAACATGAGCAAAAGTTTCATCATAATCAATTCTTTCTTCTTGTGAGTAGCCTTTTGCAACCAACCTTGCTTTGTTTCTGGTAACTATACCATTTTCATCCATTTTGTTCATGAACACCCATTTTGTTCCAATAATGCTATTGTTATTTGGTGCAGGAACTAACTTCCAGACTTTGCTTCTTTCAAACTGATTCAGCTCTTCCTGCATGGCAGATATCCAGTCAGGATCCAATTGAGCTTCATCAATTTTCTTAGGCTCTACTTGAGACAGAAAACATGCATGTAGGCACTCATTAGCAGTTGCACTTCTAGTCCTCACACCAGCAGTAGGATCACCAATAATTGCTTCTCTAGAGTGACTTCTATCCCACTTCCTTGTGTGAGTTTGTTGACTTGTGCCTTCATCATTTTCTTCATTATTGGTATGACTGGTAGATCGTTCTTCTCTTTCTTCCCCTGAGTTTGTGTTATCAAATTCAGGTGTTTAAGATGAGCTTCCATTCCCATGATTTTCCTGTTCAGTAGTCTCTTCATTCATCATTTGGTGTGCATTAACTTAATCTTCTCCATCAGAATCACTATCAATGTTGAGGTTTTCAAATGCAATGGCTTCAGCTTCATTATCATCAAGGCATTCCAAGCCTGGACACTTGTCATCATCAAAGGTCACATCTTTACTTTCCATGATCTTCTTTTGATCAATCACATAGACTTTGTAGGCTGTTCTTTCCAGTGAATATCCCAGAAAAATTGCTTCAAAGACCTTTGAGTCAAATTTTCCCACATATTCAGAGTTGTCTTTCAAAATGTAACACTTGCTTCCAAACACATGAAGATACTTTATAGTAGGCTTTCTCTTGGACATGATTGAGTAGGGTGACTTGCCATGTGCCTTGTTAATGAGATATCTGTTCTGAGTATAACATGCAGTATTGACAGCCTCTTCCTAGAAACTTGTCGGCAATTTGGCATCTTGCAACATTGTTCTAGCAGCTTCAACCAATGTTCTGTTCTTTCTCTCAACTACTCCATTTTGTTGAGGTGTCCTGGAAGCTGAGAACTCTTGAACAATGCCTTTGCCTTTGTAGAATTCACTTAATGTAGCATTTCTGAATTATGTTCCATTGTCACTTCTCAGTCTTTTCACACAATTGTAATCTTCAGCCTGTTTTTCTGTCTTCTTGATGTGCTCAATTATGATATGTGGAGTTTCATTTTTAGAGTACATGAATTGTACCCAAGTGTATCTTGAGAAATCATCCACCATCACAAGTGCATATTTGTTCCTTGAAATTGATAAGACATTTACTGGCCCAAACAAGTCCATGTGAATAAGCTGCAAGGGTGCACTAATAGAATTCACAGTTTTTGACTTGTGACTAGATCTTTTCATCTTTCCTTTCTGACAAGCTCCACAGACTTCAACTTGAGCAAACTCCAGCTTGGGCATGTCTCTCACTAACTCTTTTTTGACTAAGTTGTTAATTGCCTTGAAATTCAAGTGAAACGGCTTCTTATGCCATAGCTTGCTTTATTCTTCTGATGCCTTGGTGTAGAAGCATCAAATACCATCCTTATTTGTTGAGTCCAAGTCTGCAACAAATAAGCTTCCTTTCCTTGCTCCTTTCAGAGCAATTTCACCAGTTTTCTTGCTGATAAAGGTGTATTCTTCTTTGTTGAATAAAACTTCAAAGCCTTTGTCTGCAAATTGGCTAACACTGAGAAGTTTCACCTCAAGACCAACAATATTTTTAGAAATAATCTTGTCATATCCCATTGTGAATCCTTCGCTGTTGTCTCCAAAGGTCACCAATGGGCCAACTTTCTCCTCAAACTGTGATAACAGGGTCTTATCACCTGTCATATGTCTGAAACAGCCACTGTCAATGATCCATATGACTTTCTTCACTTTGCCCTACGCACAATGAGATTCAGGTGTGTTTAGTAACCCAAGCAGTGTTGGGTACTTTCTTTTTGTTAACTGATTTAGCAGAAGTAGAGTGATTTGTTTAAGATAAAATAGAGTTCAATGATTGTTGTGCATTTTCCCTTTCTGATGTAGACTCAATTTTTGTTTCTTTAAGGTCTACTCTCAGTTTTTGGCAACTCTTCATCACTTTCAAGTTACAAGGGATGCAGTCAAACTTATCACAGAATGAGTAGGGATCATCTAAATCTGCTTCATTGTATTTGCAAGCTCCTTCAGTTGGCTTACTAGCACCCTTTTTACAAAGGTGAGTTAGATGATTTGTAGAACTATATTTTCCACACTTCTCACCAGGAACATCTGCAACATAGGCCAGATTATTGCTTTTATTTATCCCCATTCTTCCACTTCTATTTTTCTTCTTCTTTCTTGTATCTTCAATCTTGGTTTCTTTGACAGAAGTCTTGGTACTTTGATTGTCCGTAAGATTTTCTTCAGCCTCGAAAGATTAAATTGAATTTGTATTCTTCTTTTTATTATTCTCATCTGCAATTTCTTGCTTAATAATCAATTCTTCTTCACTGAAGTTTACCTCACAAGTCTTAAACACAGGTGACCCAACATTTTTTAGCATTGCCGGAACATTTTCACTCTTTGTTGCTTTTCCTCTGTCACCAGTGTTTTTCTTTTTGTTGTTTAAGGTATCATAATCAAGACCACTGGCAATGTTTGCACATGGTTTATTTTTCTCATGGTACTGACCAACCAATTTAGATGCATTCTTGAAGGACTTTAACTTTACTTCACTTTTCTCCAGTTTTTTTCTTAGCACAGCCCCAATCTCATTTGCACACTTGAGCTTGTTTTTCATATAGCCATTTTCTTGTTTTAAGGCTTCAAGCTCCACTATCAACAATTCAGCTTCTTGTTTTTCACTTTCAAGCTTCTCTTTTAACTTTTTTAATCTGCTAACTTCTTCATTAGCAGCAACCATGCTTGTATGAATGTGAAACATTTATGTGCTCATCTTTTTAACAGTTTCCTTATATTGATTCACATTTAAATCAGTGGAGGTAAGAGTTGGTACCTGTGATTTAGGTGAGGATGACTCTCCTTGTTCCAAGGCCACGAGTGCATAGTTTCCTAGTTCTTCATCTTCATCATTTTCAGAGTCATCCCAACTTTTACCTTCTGCAATATAAGCTTTGCTTTGCTGTTTCTTCATAAGAGCTTCATACTTTGCTTCAAGTTCAAGATACGCTTTATCTTTCTTTGCCTTCTTGGGTTTCCTGCATTTTGTAGCAAAGTGGCCTAGTTCATCACAATTGAAGCACCTTATATTAGATATGTTAACAGATCCAGTTTTGTAACCACTCTTGCTATCAGAATTGTACTTCTCTTTTTCCTTCCAGCTGTTATCTTTGTTAAAAGATTGTCCTTTACTTTTGAAGCATCTTGGCTTCCTTACTCTAATGTTAGAGAATTTTCTAGCCAGATAGGCCATTGACTGATATAGCTCTTCCAGTTCTTCAAGTGTATAGAACTCATCCTTTTCCGAATTCCAGAATGACTTGTTCCTGTGAATCAATTATTCTCTGCTCACTTGTTGAGGCAACTGAAATATGAGATCTTGGTTCATCATTAGATGTTTGACCTTCATTTACTATTAAAGCACTTGAGCCATCTACAACATATCCTTGGCCAGATCTTAATGATTGCCTTTGAATCATCTCTAGTTCATATGTTTTGAGAATTCCATATTCAACTTCCAGAGTTATTCTTCTCAAGTCTCTTCCTTCCCTGATTGCTGAGATTTTCTGTTCCAAATGATCTGGAAGAGTAAGCAAGAACTTTAGATTCACCTCTTCAGCTTCATAGTATTTGTCATGAAGCTGCAAGTCATTTATCAGCTTATTGAATCTTTCAAACATATCAGTAATGCTTTCCTCAGTTCTTTTACAGACTATTTCAATCTTCTCCCATATTTGCTTGGCAGTGTCACAGTTAACAATATTGTTGTACATCACATTGTCAAGTGACTCAATCAATATTAATTGCAAGCTGTTATCCAGGGAGACTTTCTCCTTTTCAGGGTCAGAATACTCAGTTGGATCTTTGGGAGCATAATGAGCTGGTATGACCATGTCTCCATCTGTAGATTCCTCAAATCTTACCATAGGAATGAAGGGTTCATTCTCGAGGATCTGAATATAGAATGGATTGGTCATCTTGATAAACATCATCATTTTCTTTTTCCAAAGAGTTTAGTTAGCTTTGTCGAAGGTAGGAATTTTGATGCTACTGATTTTCTGTGTATTCATTCTTCCAAGATATTGAATCTGTTTAATTTCAGATTTTACTCTGATACCACTTGTTAGGTAATGAATCACACACAAAGGGGGGGGGGGGTTGAATGTGTTTTACTGATTTTAGGCTTTTCTTGGTTTCTGAAAGTTGAAACTTTCAATTCTGAAAGTTAATGGTTAAACAAAGTAAGCTAAATCTTGTATAGAAAAGTGTTCATACAGAATTTAAACTTGCAGAAAATAAAGAACACAAATCTTCAAAACTCACTTAATTTTTATATTAAAAATTAAGACTGTTTTGCTATAAAATTTCTAAGCTCTTTGATGTTAAAGAGCTCAACTTCTTCTTGAGAGTGATACAAGAGATTTGATCTAAATTGTTATTTCTAACTAGAGGACCAGTGTTAACTTTATAACTCAGTTAACTGCTGGTTTACACAGTGGATAATAAACATGCTATTAACTTTTCTAAACTGTCACTTGTCATTTCTATTTATAGAAAAACAAATCTTCCATTTCTGGCTTAGCATATCTTTAGCATCCCATGTTTACTTTAATCTTCCTCTGTCAGTTAATATTTGCCATTGATCTTGCACACTCTTCAAGCTGCTTTTTATAGACTTGTCAATCCAACTGTTGGATTGTTTGTTGATTGTTTATCTTGGATATTGAACTGATCTGCAATTCTGTACTTTGAGACTGTACTTTGAGATCTCCAGTTTGAATTAATAGAACACTTGACATCTCGATAAGTACATAGGCTTATCGAGATCTCTAGCACTCCATACTGAGTTTGACTTGTAGAGGTCTTCAGTTTGTCAAGTCTCTAGTCTTCATATCTTCACTTTGACTTATCGATAACTCTGAGTTCTCTAGTGAAGGAATGACTTGTCGATATCTCCAATCTTCAGATCTTTAAATTGGCTTGTCGATATCTTCTTGAGTTCTCGAGTAGCTTTCCTGACTTCTCCACTCCCAGTGGATATTGCTCATCCGTCGGGTAGATATATAGCTCATCCGTCGAGTAAATATTGCTCATCCATCCAGTATATATTGCTTATCCGTCGAGTAGATATTGCTCATCCGTCGAGTAGATATTGCTCATCCATCGAGTAGATATTTCTTATCCATCGGTACTCTTTGGAGTTCTCGAATGACTTCTCTATAACATAAATCTGTGACTTGTACAGATCTTGACTTAGAATATTTTTCTCCAAACAGATTTATTCAACTCCAAGCTTCTTTAAAATTCTTCTGAGGCATGATCTTCTTGATCTTCTTCCAGATAGAATCCTTAGGCTTGATACTGTTTTAGGAAAAAGACTCAAGTCTGCTCCTTTATATTTTTACATACTTTAAGTGTTACAAGTACAAAATACAAATTAAGATAACAATATGACTTACTTAGGGTTAACCCAAAGCTTAACAGATTACTGAAAATAACTGTTCATTAATCTTCTACTCAGATCAGATATCCATTTGATTTGCTTCATACTATGATCAGAGATGCTAATGACATTGTTAGCTCCGGTAATCTTTGACATCATCTACTATATATTACAATAATTTTAATTGAAATGGCCTATAATACCAAAAATCAAAAAATTAGTATTTTATATCACACAATTTTTTTATTTGAGTGTATGGAAACACGTTTTTAACTTATTCTTTTGACAAAATAATATATAACTAAACCAAACATATACAGTATAACCCATTTAGAGCGGGGGGTTTGGGGAGCGTAAAATGTACACAGTCCTGCCCGGACCCTTAAAGTAGATAGATCGTTTTCGTGAAAATTCCCGACTAGATGAATAATACATAAAAAGTGTGTGTGATAATTTCGATACAATACTTTATCCCGTAGCGTTATTTACACGATACTTATCTCGAATTTTCTCAATCAAAAAAATTTATGGAACAACTTATACAACCCAATGATGATGTCAATGTACTCGTGCCATAAAGAAAGCTATGATCGAACCATACGGTAACCACGAGACTCAGTTTCTAATACCTTATACACAATATTCAAGTATCCATGCCTAATAACATATCATCTGCGAGATTTAATGTTAGATATATTTGTGATGTCATGTCTAATAATGATTTGTGTTTAGTTTTCAGATCTTGACTAACAGGACAAATCAGGACTTAACTGGAAATCAGTACTTATATTGAAGTCATAACTTAAGATATTAGAACTTAAGTTATCAGAACTTAAGTTATCAGAAGCTATTCATCAGGAGATAATATCAGGACTTAAGAAGACTTTCAGATAAGGAAGGCGGCTGATTGAAAGGAAAGAAGATCAAGACTAAAACAAGAAGAGATATGCATGAAGAAGAATTCTTTGAAGAATAGAAGACTTGGAGGAAAAGATAACTAATTGATATATTTTAGGATACAGAATTATATTCGATATCAATTAAAAGATTATCTTGTAACCGTGTGGTATATAAACACAACATAGGGTTTACACTAGAAGTGTTATTGTTATCGAGAATATTATTCATTGTAACCGTAGCAGCTCTCGTGATATTTATTCATCACTGAGAGAGAACGGTTCCATTGCAATATTGTTTTATTAATAAGACTATTCTGTGTTTCATACTTGTGTTCTTAATTCGATTTTATTGTAGTATACACTGTATTCAACCCCCTTCTACAGTGTGTATGACCTAACAAGTGGTATCAAAGCCAATCTGTTAACACATATACAGTAAAGATCCAAAACAATCATGTCTGAAGAAGAATAAACTCCAACCAAGCCCACCAAAACTGAAGAAACTCCAAAGACTCAAATTCATAGTCGATATGAGACTATTAGGGTTCCCATACTGAGACCTTCTGAGTATCCCATATGGAAAGTAAGGATGGCTATGTTTCTGGAAGCTACAGATCCAGAATACCTTGACAGAATTAATGAAGGGCCACATAAGCCAACCAAGCTCTCTGTTGTAGTTGCAGATCAGCCAGCAAAGACTGTACCAAAAGAGAAAAGTGAGTATACAGCTGAAGATATCTCATCTATTTCCAAGGATGCAAAGGTAAGGCATTTGCTGCATAGTGCCATTGATAATGTCATGTCAAACAGGGTAATTAACTGCAAGAATGCAAAGGAGATATGGGATGCCTTGGAGACAAGATGCCAGGGAACTGATGCAATTACGAAGAACAGGAGGACTATACTCACTCAAGAGTATGAACACTTTGACTCAAAACCTGATGAGTCATTAAATGGTTTATATGACAGATTTGTCAAACTCTTGAATGATCTGTCACTGGTGGATAAGGAATATGATCTTGAAGATTCTAATCTTAAATTCCTTTTAGCTCTTCCTGAAAGTTGGGATTTGAAGGCAACTTCTATAAGAGATAACTATGCTCTTGATGAAACTACTCTTGATGAAATTTATGGTATGCTTAAAACTCATGAACTTGAGATGGAACAAAGAAGCAAGAGGCTTGGGAGAAAGTCAAGAACAATTGCTCTTAAGGCTGAGGAGGAATCCCCCAAAGTGGCTGCCTTAAAGAAAGGCAAAGGAAAGGCTCTCATCATAAAGTCTGATTCAGATTCATCAAGTTCTGATAATGATGAGGATTCAGAAACTGAAAGTCTATCTGAGATGGATACTGATGAAGAGATGATGAAATTGTGTGCTCTTATGGTGAAGGTGTTATGTATATGTTGTGTACTTGATGATTTCATTAACAAAACACCTTCATAGATTTTACTTAGTGAAAAATGTAGCACTCGATGGATAAGGATTATAGTCCCGATGGATAACTCAATACAGTCCCGACGGATGTTGATTTATTATCCACTGAGTGAGTAACTTATGTGACAATAAGTCTGTAGCACATTTCTGAAGGGTTTTTAGCACATAAATGCAGCAAAAATGTAAATTTAAATCTTAAAAAACCGAAACCCTCCGCAGGATCCATGCGAAAAATAATATTTAATTCGTAGTTCAGTATGTTTACCTTAAGAAGCTTTACGTTAATGGAAAGATGGAGGTCTTTAATGGTGATCCAAAAACGATGAACGGAGATCCTTAGCAGCTGCTCCTCAAGTGTGAAGCACTCCACCGGTATCCACCAAGAAAACGATGTAATGAAGGAGGAGGAGATGGAGAGAATTAGGGTTTTGTAAATCTTTTTGGTTGAGGCAAAAATAGGGTTTATAATAATATATTTATAGGCAAAATTTTCACCTGAAAATTTTCCCATAAAATATTATTATTATTAACCCTGTTATTCCCAGTGGACTAACAATGAGATTTACAGAAGGGGGTTGAATGTAAATCTCAAAACTTTTTCAAGTTTTGAGCAGTTTCTAAGGCTAAGTGTTTTAATGAACAAATGTGTGTGAATTACTTGAAGCTAATACAGACAGATATATATTCAAACACAAATGTAAAGAACACAAAGAATTTAAAAACTTTTCTGGTGGATTTGTTGTTCTACCAGAGATGTGTTATTTCAGAAAATCTGTGATTCAAAGAATTAAATCACAGCTGCATCCTAGTACAAACTAGATGATTTTCTCTCTGAATTTTTCTAAACAGCTCTGGAAAATTCACACCTAATTACTAGCTGCTACTTGGTTTATATATATCACCAAGTTTACAAGTGAAGACAAAACTGTAAAATACAATTAAAAGATTCTTCACATGTTTCTTCTTTATTTCTCTATCCAATGCAATTTAGGTTTAGCTGTGAATCTTTGAATACTTCCTAGTTTGCACCAGAATGGAAATGCTGCATTTTCTTGATTCCTCCTAGAGGCTGCCACATTCCAGTTTATCTCTGTCAACCCATGTGCCTCTGTCAGCTTATGAATTGTCACTATCAACTGCTATTGAACTAAGCATCCGTTGAAGCTTTCATCCGTTGATGACTTTATCCATTGAAGCTTTATCCGTTGATGCATTAGCAGTTGAAGCTTTATCCGTTGAAGCACTCATCTGTTGATGGATGTTATCCGTTGAAGCTTTAGAGACATCCGTTGAAGCTTTGTTTCTCATCCGTTGAAGGCCTTTAATATCAGTTGATACTACTTCACTTATACAAAATTACAAGGCATGAAATATTTACAATTAGCCCTCCTATTTGCATATCCACTAGTAGTCAACATGACTGATAATTTCCCACAACATCTAAGAATTACAACTTAAATACAGAGAATGAAATGTGCTACAATACTAAACTTATTTCTAAGTAAAGCTACTCCTTCAACGGATAGCCAAAATGGTCTTATCCGTTGAGGCTACAAACACTAGATTTCTACCTAAGTGTTTTGTTTAACTTATCATCAACCTAATACACATATTCCTAACAATCTCCCCCTATTTATGTCTACTAGAACTGTAGGCATAAATTTGGGTTTAACTTGATGATAACAAAACACTTATCAAACATAAGAACTGAAATAAAGTAGAAATTCAAAAGTGCTGCAAAAATGTGTATACTGAGATATGATTGAAGAATTACATTATTTCCAAGGGTGCTCCTTTAGCCTGAGTAGATTAATTTCTTTTCCTTTGATCTCTTGTTTTCTTCCCTAGCCTCCTGTCATTCTCCTCTATTTGGAGTTGGAGTTGTCTGTAGAATTCAGCTTCATCTTCTTCATTGATGTCCAACTTAGATTGCATATCCTTGAGAGTTTCATTATTGGCAATCTTGAGCTGATCTTCAAGTCTGAAAAATCTTCTGACTCATTTATTATCTCTGAACTCCATCAACCAATGAGGTGATTTATGAACTGTAATTCCTCTCTCTGGGATGAGTAATGTTCTAGGCAAGGCATTGGGCTCCCACCAAGTTTTCCTTATGCTGGCAATCTTGTTGAGAATCTCAGTTTTGGCAGTCCTAGTAAAGCCAGAATCCCTTTTTATAGCTGAGTAGACTCTAACCAAGGTAGAATAACCTTCATTCAGAATTCTGTAAAGAGGCCAAGTCCTTTCCCCACTTCTTTTATATTTGAACACTAGTCTTTCTGGAAGCTGTCTGTAGGCATCTATTCCCCTTACTTCCTCCAGCTCATCCAGATAGAGTTCAATATCTGTAAATTCCTTTATGTCACAAATGTGAACATAATCATCTTTTGAGGCTTGTGGCTTAGGCTTAGGCTTCTGAGTGAATTTGATTGAGGTTAGAGGAGGTGTTGATTTGATTTTTCTTTTCTGTTTCTTTGATGGTGGAGAAGTGGTTAAGAAAGTGGGCAATTTGATGGTGTCCCAATCAATTGGTTCCTCCTTAGGAGTGATTGTTTCACCATGGATGTTTATGAAGGGGTCAGGCACAATGGGTTCAGGAATAGAAGGTAGTGGTTTGGATTTTGATTGGGTTTCTTCAGTTTCATCTACAATCTTCCTTTTTGCATTGGCCTTCTTTCTGTTCCCTTTCAGCCATTCCTTTCTTTCCTTACTTCTTTCTTCCACATCATCACTAAGCATGTCCCCCATACCTACATCTTCACCCTTGTCTTCAATTTCTTTTTTTTCTTCAGCTTGACTTGACTTTAGCTATTTTTCAAGCTTTGCTTGTGCTCTTTTGTCAGCCTTTAGCTTTTTAGCTTCTTCCTTCAACCTTCTGGCTTCTTTCCTCTTGGCTATTGAGAATTTGGGATGTCCTTGTATCACACAGATACTCTTTCCCTCTCTAAAGATAATAGCCATGTTCATTCTTTCAACCACATCCTTGGTCTCCTTGTGCTTCATGATATTACCACCCAAAACCTTGTCTTCATCAGGCTTTGGAAGAGGAAAATCCACTCCTTTCAACTGAGCAAGGCTTAGAGGGTTCTTTGTAGAGTCCTTATTAGATCTGTTGTTGGGCTTGAGAACCATAGGTTTCAGATTCTTGGAAGAAGTCTCTCCAACCTTATTCCTCCTTACTGGCTTGAGCTCCATAATGATTGGCTCCACCTTTGTGCTATGCTTCAAAGATTGTGATTTTGAAGTTTTAGAACCAAAAATTTGTTGCATCATTTCTTCAATTCTCCTCGTTTGCTCTTTGACTTTCATCTCAACTGCTGCTATCTGGATTAGATCAATTCCATCAAGCTTTCCTTTGATTTGAAGTGTTGGAGAAGTTGTGATGGCAGGAACTAGCACTTTAGATATTTGAACTTTTGTTGATGGCTCTCCTTCCCCTTCCCCTTTATTCTCCCCCTTTTTCTTATCATCAAGGATAGGGGTCAAGCCTTGTGCTTTTGCCAGCTGCAATAGTAGACTTGTCTGAGATTGTTGATTTTGAAGAATGGTGACCACAGAGTCTTCAATGACTTCAACTCTGTTTTCCAACTTGGCCAGCCTCTTGTCAGCATCAGATCCTCTCCTCAATCTCAGCAACAAATCTTGCATTGTACCATAAGGCATGACTGAATCCAACTTCTCAGAATTGTAGGATTTCATATCAGCAATATCCTTTTTGAGTTCATCCACACTCAAATTCTGTCTGATGTGCTGCAACTGCAGGATATGCAGAGAGTCTAGATGAGTTTGAATAATAGCCTTGGTACCAGTATCTGAAGTGTCCTGAAGGGCCTTTTGAATAGCCATAACCTGCTTGACCAAAGCTACACCAAACTGTCCTGGTGTAGATTTCTTTGTCCATGCCCATTCAGGTAAATTTGGAACAGAACTTGGGCCTGCATCTCCCCCTAAGTTCATGCTCCCATCCAAAGAAATAGAGTCATCATCATTAGAATTTACTTCAAATTCTTCAGATGGCTCACCAGCTTGAGAAGGCATCCTATTAACAGCAGCTTTATCTCTTTGAAGAGATTCTGAAGTGTGCACTATGTTCAAAGTCTGCTCCGCCTCCACATTGCCCTGAGCAGCCAACATTTGTTAGGCTGAAACAGGATGAGTAAAAGTGTCAGCATCCAAGGAAATGTTATCAATTTCAGCTTTGTAATGTTGCTGAAATTGTCTTCCCTTTTCAGCATCATCCACAATTATTGACTCACTAGCAATGGCTGGATCCACCCTTATAGCTTCTGTACCTGCTTTTCTCTCATTTTCTCTATATTCTTGCATCAGGGGCTCCCCCTGGCTCACACACACCCTCAACCTCACCTACTAAGGTGGCACTCCCCTCACTCACTTTTGCCATGCTGGAAGAAATAGCATGCATATTTTGACTCTCAACCTCTCCTTTTGCCTGGGAGCAACCCAGCCTCTCACTCAAATTATCACTCCCTTCCCTCAATCCTAGAACTGATTGTACAATAACCATGTCTTCTACACTTGGAATTGATTCAGTTATATGTGTAGAGACCATCAACGGATAGGGAGTATCCGTTGAAGTGGAAACTGATGATATCAACGGATAATTGCTGTTAAGTTTATCCGTCAAAGAACAACCACTTGTCAACGGATGAGAGATATCCGTTGAAGAAGGAAAAGATGTAGATATTGAAAGTGACATAATTGTTGAATCTGTGTGAATTGATTTTAAGTGAGGTGACACAGATTCTTCAACTAAGTCTGAAAGAATTGGCTGATGATCCAACAAATCATCTAAAAGATGATGATCACTAGGATTTGAGTGGGGCTCCTCCCTGAGTTTTAAAGAGGGAGAATCAGGAATTGATGTGAATATCATATCCACATCCAGAGATGGTGATGGAGAATTTGGTGATTAGTGTGTGTCTATTATGAGAGAATGGGGTTGTGACTCCATATTTGCTGGAGCCACATAAAGCTAAATTTGAGAAGGCAAAGATACAGGTGGATGTATCTGTGCAGTGTGTGCCCCTTGTGTTGAAACTAGGGTTTTAGCCTTCTTTCTTCTTGAAAAGGCTTTGATAGGTGAATGTGTGGTTTCAGTGTCCCTCCCTCTTTTGTTCTGTGTCCCTGGTTGGGGACTATTTTTAATAGCTGCATCCTTTTGGGAGGATGCAACTAGGGATGTGTTTGAATCCTTTTGAACCACCACAGTCTTTTGAGAAACTGTGGCTTGGCTGGCTAGGGTACCACTCACCTCTCCCACCTTATCCTGGGGGGTTTCTCGATGTTCACCCCTCCCCTCACCACTCACACCCTATTCACTCCCTTCAGGGTTTATGGTAGTTGTTACAACTGTTGTCTTTTAAGAAATAACATAGGTGGTTTTCTTTGACTTGTGTTTTGGAATTTTCATTTTGGTGGCTTTGGTAGGAATCTGTTGGGACACAAACACAGATTCCATTGCCACACTAGAAGGCAAAGAAACAATGGGGTTGGAAGAAGTAGGAGTTGCAGAAGTATTTACCTCACTTGCCTGAGGTGCATTCATTATTGGCAAATATACCAATGGCACCTGGCTGTTGAGGTTAATTCTCACAAGGTCTGCAATGACCCTTTTCTCTTGTGCCCAGCATTTGAGTTTATTGCTCTCATTAGTTATGACCAAACCTTCAGTAACATGGTTAGCTAATAACATAAAGAATCTAGCATAGTAGATGTTATGAGGTCTATTAGCTTTGTTACCTAACCTGGAACCTAATTCTAGAATGACATAGTTGCTAAAATTAAAGTACCTATCAGAAACTAGCATATAGAGCATCTTAACAAGAGATGAAGTTATGGCATCAAAATTGCTAATCTTCCCAGAGAAAACCTTGATAAAGGCATCTCCAAGAAAACTCCATTCTTTCCTAAGGCCCTTCCTTCTAATGCTCCCTAAACTAGCAGAATCAAAAGAATAGCCTATGGAATCTAACATAGCAGATACATCATTATCAGTGCGTGGTGTCATGGCATTATTCTCAGGTAACTTAAAGCATAACTGTATATCATCACAGTTAATACAGTAATCCTTACCTTTGAGAGAGAAAGCAATGGTCATATCTGTGGAATTGAACTCTGCAGTTGTCCAAATCTCCTCAATTACCTCACAATAGATAGTTGGGGCTTCCAGCATTGCATAGCTTAGTTTGCAGTTCTTGATGAAGTCCATCATTTTATGATAATCTGAGTGGGCTTTATTCTTTTCCACCAAAGCTACGAAATTATTCATTTCATAAACAAATTCAGACTGAGACATAATATTGACTACTGGTGCCATTGTTGTGAGTAGAGGTTGCAGAGAAAGATTGAGAGTTTTGGGAGAGAAAGAGAATAAAACTTACGAGAAAGCGTAAAGTGAAAATAAGAATTCAAGGGGCTTTTATACTTTCTCGAATTAAAACGTAAATAAAATGATTAAATGATACTTTTAAGTGAATTATAGCCGTTTGAGAATAAAAAAAACTGTAGAAATTCTGAAAATTGGCTTTAATTCATACAACTTTGTATATATGTATCAACGGTTAAGTAAACGAATCAACGGCTGTGACTCACTTAAAGTAACTGATGTGACACTTCAACGGATGAGGTAAACAGTTATCCGTTGAAGATTAACACAGTTTTTATACGTTGAAGGATAAAATTACCATAAATGTATTTATCTTTCAACGGATAATGAACATCCGTTGATAGAACAATTTTGGCTTTCAATGGATAGGGAATATCCATTGATAGAATAATCTTTACTTAAAGCCAACTTTGTTCTTGCAACAAATTCATTTTAGGCTCCAATGCAAATTATAACGAGGACATGAATTTATGAATAATTAAGCATACTTAGCTCACTTACTAATCTTGTGAATGTTGATTCATCAAGTGGCTTGGTAAATATGTCTGCAATCTGCTTTTCACTTGGAACAAAATGAAGTTCCACTGTACCTTTCATCACATGTTCCCTTATAAAGTGGTACTTGATGTCAATGTGCTTGGTTCTTGAATGCTGCACTGGATTTTCAGTAATGGCAATGGCACTTGTGTTGTCACAGAATATAGGAATTTTTTCAACAGTTAGTCCATAGTAAAATAGTTGATTCCTCATCCATAATATTTGTGCACAGCAACTACCAGCAACAATGTATTCAGCTTCAGCTGTTGATGTAGAAACATAATTTTGTTTCTTGTTGAACCATGATGCAAGCTTATTCCCTAGAAATTGACAGGTGCCAGTTGTACTTTTCCTGTCTATTTTGCAACCTGCATAACCTGCATCTGAGTAGCCAATTAGATCAAAACCAGACTCTCTAGGGTACCAAATTCCTAGATTTGGAGTCCCTTTGAGATATCTGAAAATCCTTTTAATAGCCACTAAGTGAGACTCTTTAGGGTCAACTTGAAATCTAGCACAGAGACATGTAGAAAACATTATATCAGTTCTACTAGCAGTTAAATATAAAAGTGAGCCAACCATGCCTCTATAATTTGTAATATCCACAGACTTTTCAGTCTTGTTTAATTCAAGCTTGGTGGCAGTGGACATGAGAGTTTTTGTAGATGAACAATCCATTAAGTCAAATTTCTTTAAAAGGTCATAAATATATTTAGTTTGACTAATGAAAATTCCACCACTAACTTGTTTAACTTGTAAACCAAGAAAATAAGTTAGCTCTCCCATCATGCTCATTTCATATTTACTTTGCATTAACTTAGCAAACTTTTTACAAAGCTTATCATCTGTAGAACCAAATATAATATCATCTACATAAATTTGAACAAGTATAGTAGAGCCATTAACATTTCTAAAGAAAAGAGTTTTTTCAACAGTACCTCTTGTGAAGTAATTATCTAGCAAAATTTTTGACAAAGTCTCATACCAGGCTCTAGGTGCTTGCTTTAGTCCATAGAGTGCTTTTAACAGATAATACACATAGTCTGGAAAATTTGGATCTTCAAATCCTGGAGGTTGGCTCACATAAACTTCTTCCTCCAATTCTCCATTCAGAAATGCACTCTTGACATCCATTTGATAGACTTTGAAATTGGCATGGGCTGCATAGGCTAGAAAGATTCTGAGGGCTTCAAGTCTGGCAACTAGAGCAAATGTCTCATCAAAATCTATTCCCTCTTGTTGAGAATAGCCTTTAGCAACCAATCTGGCTTTATTCCTTATGAAAATGCCATTTTCATCCATCTTGTTTCTGAATACCCATTTTGTGTCAATAGAACTCTTGTTCTTTGGCTTGGGTACCAGCTTCCATACTTTGTTCCTTTCAAATTGGTTTAGCTCCTCTTGTATTGCTAAAATCCAATCTGGATCCAATAGAGCTTCTTCCACTCTCTTAGGTTCCTCCTGTGATAGAAAGCTACTATACAGACATTCATCTTGAGTAGCTCTTCTAGTTTGCACTTTAGATGTAGCATCACCAATGATCAGTTCAAAAGGGTGATTCTTGGTCCATTTCCTTTGAGGTGGTAGATTAACTCTAGATGAGGTTGCCTCGGTATTGTCATGATGTGAGATAGAGTGTTGATTGGTTGAAACTCCCCCTGAGTTGCTGATCCTTTGAAAGGAATTGGGAGTTTTATCAACTGATGAAGTTAAATGATTATCCGTTGACAGACTGTGATCAACGGATGCTTCATTATGAACTTCAACGGATGATGTCCTTTGTCTTTCAATGGATGCTGCATTGCTTCTATCAACGGAAGCTGAATTATGACTTTCAACGGATGCAACATTATGTGCATTATCCAAAGGCAGATTTTGAATTCTTTTCGAGGTGCCTTCTCCATCATTCTCATCTTCACTATCATCACAATATATCTCAATGTTGCCAAATTTGAGTCCTTCATGATGTCCCTCATCTGTTAGTCCATCAATCTTTTTATCATCAAACACAACATGCACATATTCCATGATAATGTTGGTTCTTAGATTGTAGACTCTATATGATTTTCCAGCAGAATAACCAACAAATATTCCTTCATCAGCCTTTGCATCAAACTTCCCTTTGTGATCAGGTTGATTCCTTAGAATGTAGCATTTGCAACCAAAGACATGCAGAAAGTTTAAAGTTGGTTTTCTTCTCTTGAACAATTGATAGGGAGTCATGCCTTTTGCCTGATTAATTAGAGAAATATTCTGAGTGTAACATGCACAGTTAACAGCCTCAGCCCAAAAGTATGTTGGGAGTTTTGACTCTTCAAGCATTGTTCTTGCAGCTTCAATTACTGATCTGTTCTTCCTTTCCACCACACCATTTTGTTGTGGAGTCCTTGGAGCTGAGAACTCATGCATGATCCCATTTTCTTCACAGAACAACTTCATGGTTGTATTCTTGAACTCAGTTCCATTGTCACTCCTGATATTCCTTACTTTGATATCTGGATGATTGTTGACTTGCTTGATATGATTGATAATGATTTCACTAGCTTCATCCTTTGATCCAAGGAAATAAGCCCATGAAAACTTTAAGAAATCATCTACAATCACTAGGCAATATCTTTTCCTTGAAATTGACAATACATTGACTGGTCCAAAAAGATCCATGTGTAGCAGTTGTAATGGTTCATCAATTGCTGATTCAAGCTTCTTATTGAATGATGCTTTCTTTTTCTTTCCTTTCTGACAAGCATCACACAGTCCATCCCTTGTGAATTCCACTAGAGGGATTCCTCTAACTAAGTCCTTTTTGACTAGATCACTCATTGTCTTGAAATTCAAATGGGACAGCTTCTTGTGCCATAGCCAACTTTCATCTGGACTTGCTTTGCTGAGAAGACAAGTAATTGATTCTGAATCTGTAGAGTTGAAGTCAGCTAAGTACACATTCCCTTTTCTAACTCCAGTTAGAACCACTTTGTTGTCCTTCGTACTTGTGACAACACAGGCTTCAAATTGAAGGAAACAGTATTCCCTCTGTCACATAGTTGACTGATGCTCAATAGATTGTGTTTGAGACCATCAACTGATGCAACTTCATCAATGATGACATTTTCTTTTGAAATCAAGCCATATCCCATAGTGAACCCTTTGCTGTCATCTCCAAAGGTTATGCTAGGGCCAGCTCTCTCCTTGAACTCTGTGAGCAGGGTGAAATCTCCTGTCATGTGTTTTGAACAACCACTGTCCAAGTACCATAGATTCCTTCTTTTTCCCTGCACACAACAAAATCAATCAAGTTGATTTTGGTACCCAAGTTTCCTTGGGTCCAGCCTTGTTAGTCTTTTTCCTAGACTTCATTCCTCCTGCATCTTTTGACTTAGGTAACTTTGGGTCAACCTTGGTCTCAGATGTAGTTGGTTGAGGTGTAGGGTTAGTCACAGAATCATTTGGCACATTTGGTTGAATTTGATAAGGCATAGATTGTGCAAACATATTATTCCACATAGGCATGTTGTATGGCATCTGAGGCATACTGAATGCAGTAAAATAAGGATTATTAACATATGGCATGTTTGCAAAATGTGCATGAGGATTCTGATGAGACATAACAGGCATAGCATGCAGAGGTGACATAGACATGTTAGGCATGGAGGGAGTTAAAGGCATGGGAGCATTCTTAACAGATTTGCAGTTATCAGATAGATGATTAACACTTTTACAATGCACACAGCTTTTTCTAGGAGCATACTTATCAGATGTGTAATTGTTGTGTTTGTTAATCCCTACCTTCCCATTTCTATTAGATTTTCTTTTAGTTTCCTTTTTATCCTCAACCTATTTAAGCCTATTTTTCAACTGATCTAAAGTCATGTGTCCTATATTCACCTTACTGGCATCTTTGGATGTGTTAGCTCAATCTTTGATAAAGTTCTTGAAAGTTGAACCAACCTTCTTATTGAGATTTTTCTTTTTAGAATCACTTGCCTGTTTTAATTGATGAGCCTTCAACGGATGCTCTTTTTCTTCCTTCAACGGATAACTTTCATCATCCGCTGATTCCACATCCATTGACAATCCATCAATTAATTCTAACTCCTTTTTGTTTTTTTCCAGGCATTCTCACAGAATGATTCAATTCCCTGAACCTTGACAATCTGAGCACTAACATCCCTAGATGTTTTCCAGGCCTTGATTACCTCTTGCTCACTTTCTAACTGTTTAGAAAGAATTTCTAATTTCTTAACAGCTTCTTCTAGTTCACTCTCAACAGTCAATCATTTAATTTTAATCTTTTCAAGCTCAATTACCTGATTCTCTAACACAGCATTCCTATCACTTAAAAACAAATTATTCTCTTTGATTCTTATGTTTTCTTTAGCTAGTGATTTAAGGGAAACACACAAATGATATAATTCATTGGACATATCATTTATGGCTTCATTGCATTCAATCTTAGAAAGCTGAGAGAGATCAGTAGTAATTACCTGGTTGCTTAATGAACTAGTTTCATTTTCATCAGAATTAGCCATCAGGGCTAGGTTGACATATTCCATATCATCATCTTCATTGGCTCCATCTGCTGCCCAATCATCTTGAGTCAGAAAAGCTCTTTCCTTTTGTTTGAGCAAATCGAAATATTTCTTTTTGTAATCAACTTGCTCAAATTTCTTCTTATCCGAGGATGGTTTTCTGCACTCATTTGCAAAGTTTCCACTTAAGCCACAGTTATAACATTTGAACTTAGATTTGTCCACCATGTTCTTGTTTGACTTAGTGAATTTTGCATTTTTCCTGAATTTCATCTTTGCAAACCTCCTGAACAGAAAAGCCAGATGTTCATCAACATCATCAGAGTCATCTTGACTGGAATTGTCTTCATCCTAAGCTACTTGCTCCTTTCCCTTGCTTGATTCTGATTTGCTTGTGCCAATTTTAAGATTTGGCATTGTCTTTTCCTCATTCCTGGCTTCAATCTTCTCATTGTCAGCTACAAGTGCAACTGATCCTCCTTTTCTCTTTCCCTTTTCCAACAGCTCATCTTGCTCCATCTCAAGTTCATAGGTCTTCAAAATTCCATATAATCTTTCAAGTGTGAAGTCCTTATAATCTTGAGAATTTCTTAGAGAAACAGTCATAGGCTTCCATTCCTTTGGTAGAGACCTCAGAAATTTTAAATTGGAGTCCTTGACTTGGTACACTCTGCCATACAGCTTCAATCCATTCAACAGTTTCTGAAATCCGTTGAAGGTATCATTCAATGATTCTCCTTCTTCAAAATGAAAATATTCATACTGTTGAATGAGAAGCTGCATTTTGTTTTCTCTAACTTGCTCAGTACCTTCACAGATAAGTTGCACAATATCCCAAATTTCCTTAGCAGTTTGGCTGTTAATGACATTGTTAAACATATCTTGATCTAGGCCATTAAACAGAATGTTCATGGCTTTATTGTCCTTGTGAACCTCTTCAATATCTTCAACAGTCCATTCTGCTTTTGGCTTGGGAATAGACTGTCCAACAGCAACTGTTGCAGTAGCAACTGTGGCCACCTTGTGAGGGATGTGAGGACCATTTTCAATGCAGTTCATATAGCTTTCATCTTGAGAGAGAAGATGTAAATGCATCTTCACTTTCCAGTGATGATAGTTATCTCTTTCCAGGATTGGAATCTTTACACCAATATCCTTCTTACTCATGATGTTAGCAGAATAGATCTTTAAACTCTTTGTATGTTAGGAGCTTGCTCTGATACCAATTGTTATTCCCAGTGGACTAACAATGAGATTTACAGAAGGGGGGTTGAATGTAAATCTCAAAACTTTTTCAAGTTTTGAGCAGTTTCTAAGGCTAAGTGTTTTAATGAACAAATGTGTGTGAATTGCTTGAAGCTAATACATACAGATATATATTCAAACACAAATGTAAAGAACACAAAGAATTTAAAAACTTTTCTGGTGGATTTGTTGTTCCACCAGAGATGTGTTATTTCAGAAAATCTGTGATTCAAAGAATTAAATCACAGCTGCGTCCTAGTACAAACTAGATGATTTTCTCTCTGGATTTTTCTAAACAGCTCTGGAAAATTCACACCAAATTACTAGCTGCTACTTGGTTTATATATATCACCAAGTTTACAAGTGAAGACAAAACTGTAAAATACAATTAAAAGATTCTTCACATGTTTTTTCTTCATTTCTCTATCCAATGCAATTTAGGTTTAGCTGTGAATCTTTGAACACTTCCTAGTTTGCACCAGAATGGAAATGCTGCATTTTCTTGATTCCTCCTAGAGGCTGCCACATTCCAGTTTGTCTCTATCAACCCATGTGCCTCTGTCAGCTTATGAATTGTCACTATCAACTGCTATTGAACTAAGCATCCATTGAAGCTTTCATCCGTTGATGACTTTATCCGTTAAAGCTTTATCCGTTGAAGCTTTATCCGTTGATACATTAGCAGTTGAAGCTTTATCCGTTGAAGCACTCATCCGTTGATGGATGTTATCCGTTGAAGCTTTAGAGACATCCGTTGAAGCTTTGTTTCTCATCCGTTGAAGGCCTTTAATATCAGTTGATACTACTTCACTTATACAAAATTACAAGGCATGAAATATTTACAATTAACCCTCTTATTTGCATATCCACTAGTAGTCAACATGACTGATAATTTCCCACAACATTTAAGAATTACAACTTAAATACAGAGAATGAAATGTGCTACAATACTAAACTTATTTCTAAGTAAAGCTACTCCTTCAACGGATATCCAAAATGGTCTTATCCGTTGAGGCTACAAACACTAGATTTCTACCTAAGTGTTTTGTTTAACTTATCATCAACCTAATACACGTATTCCTAACAAACCCTTTATTATTCTCACTAATAATTAAAACACCTTTTAATTATTAATCCTTTTTCTAAACTCTTTAGAAATAATTCTCTCACTTGGTTTAATTTCCAAAAATTAAATTTTTAATTAATAATATTAAGAACCTTTTCTTAATTAATTTATACTCAATTAAATCTTATTTAATCAATTATTAAATTTGCCAATTAATTATTTATTTTATAAATAAATAATTATCAACCATTATTAATTAATTCCTCCACCATTAAATCATTCTCTTTTATGGTGTGACCCCGTAGGTTCAATATTAAGCGGTAGTAGAAATAAATAATAATAAAACTATTTTATCATTATTTATATAAATTCTCTAATTGATTAAATATGATTAATTAATTAATCATATTTATTCTACATCGTGAGGGATACTTCTCAGCATATCGCGACTATCCGGATAGTACGAATTCACTGCTTAGAATACCAAGAACCTATTCAGTGAATAGTTACCGTACAATTAATTCCTTCTACCCTGTAATGTCACGATTAAATACAAGGCATGGAACTTGTGTCAAGCCTATCTTATTTAATCACTTGCTTTCCCATTCACTATGCTTAGTTCTATTTAATGTAAATTAGAAACTCCTTTCTAATTTCATTCACTCTGGCCAGAGATTCCTGAACTAACATAAGTGGATCAGCATTGAACATTCTCTTCCTACACTGGAAGGGGTAGATCCTTTATTGATCATACACTATCTTCGTGTACAAATTCCTATACCCAGTAGAGCCCTTATAATTGTCCCTTGAGACTAAGAACAAAACCAAAGCATAGTTCAGTGTACACAGGATGACTATGATGACCTCAAGTCTAAGGATACTTGTACAACTATCACTATGTGAACAACTGCTGACACGTGAGTGAACTCCATCAGTTGTTCAGCTGTGTGAGTCATGTTCAGTGAACTTATTCTATAATAAGCACCTACATACTAGCTATAGTGTCACCACACAAATGTCTATGAGAACAGACATCCTTCATAATGAAGCAAGCATAGTATGTACCGATCTTTGCGGATTATTAATTACCAGTTAGTAATCCTACGACCAGGAACTATTTAAGTTTAGAGTTATCATCTTTTAGGTCTCATTATTATAATCTCATCACAATCCATAAAAAGCTTTACTCTAAACTGTGGTATATCTTATTTAAACATTTAAATAGATAGAGCCTGCAATAAAAAACAAAACAGGTCTTTTATTAATATCAATGAAATCAAAACAGATTACATAAAAGTTATTCCTAAATCCTCATACATGATTGGACTTAGGACATATCTCTTTCAATTTCTGCATACACATTGTTTAGATTCTGTAGTAGTACTCAAGTCATGTTGACTTTAACTAGATATGCAGAATAGGTTGATTAATTGTACATAGATGATGTCTTGTAATTCTGCATAAATGAAATGAAGTGTAGTGCCAGATTGCTACCTGACGAATAAACAACAATGCCATTCGACGGATGATCAACAAGACAACCCGACGGATGATCATGAACTCGACGGATGATCATGAACCCGACGGATAAAGAATTCAAACATCTGTTGACAGTGACAACACAGTCACATGCGTCGAGTGTATGCAAATGGAATGTGGTAGCCTATTAAACTGGGTTTTAGAGAACAAAGAAACATTGCCATTTCCATGCTATTATGAAGATATTCAAAGATGCTGGAATAGAGTAAAGAAGTAGCATAGTATTAGACTTGATAGTTTTTATTTTATTATCTTGTCTTATTGCTTTGTAATCTTGGTGATATATAAACCAAGAAGTAGCAGATAGAACAACTAACTAACAACCAAGAGAGAAATATTTGTAAGCTGTATTCTTAGCATTTCTCTACAATCTTAGTTGTTGTCAATTTGTAAGCAGCTATGAGCTAATTGCTACACAGAGTTCTCTTGATATATTATATATCTGGTGGATACATTCAAATCCACCAGAAAGTTTTTAAAGACTTGTGTTTTTAATTACTTCTGTTTTGATTTATTTCAAGTTATTATTCCGCACTCTGCAAATTAATTCACACTGATATATATATATATATATATATATATATATATATATATATATTTAAGTTAGAACAATTTTATTTGTGAAAAAGTTTCAAGAATTCCATTCAACCCCCCTTCTGTAATTCTTGTTGCATTGTTAAGGAACTAACAATTGGTATCAGAGCAAGCTCTTGATAAACAAAGAGTTTAAAGATCACAACAAAATAGCAAGATGAATAAGAAGGATGTTGGAGTCAAGATTCCTTTTCTGGATAAACATAATTACCATCACTGGAAGGTAAAGATGCATCTGCATTTACTTTCTCAAGATGAGGCCTATGTAGATTGCATAGAAAAAGGCCCTCATGTACCAATGAGAGCTGCAACTGGAAATGAGCCATCTGTCCCCAAGCCAAGGCATGAATGGTCTGATCCTGATATTGAACAAGTCAGGAAAGATAAGAAGGCCATGAATATCTTGTTCAATGGAGTTGATGGTGATATGTTTGACAACATCATCAATTGCAAAACTGCCAAGGATTTTTGGGATATAATACAGATTATCTGTGATGTCACTGATCAAGTTAGAGAAAACAAGATGCAGCTACTGATTCAGCAATATGAGCATTTTCATAGTGAAGAAAGTGAGTCTCTCACTGACATCTTTAGTAGGTTTCAAAAACTACTAAATGCTCTGAAGCTGCATGGAAGGGTCTATCAGACAAAAGACTCCAATCTGAAGTTCCTTAGATCTCTTCCAAAGGAATGGAAACCTATGACAGTCTCATTGAGAAACTCTCAAGATTACAAGGAGTTTACTTTGGAGAGACTGTATGGCATCCTGAAAACCTATGATCTTGAAATAGAGCAAGATGAGAGGATGGAGAGAGGAAAGAAGAAAGAATGATCCATTGTACTAGTTGCTGAGTTAGAAAAAGAGAAGGAGATGAAGATGGAAGCTGTTGAATCAACTTCAAAGGTCTGTGAAAACAAGGGCAAGGGGCTGGCAGCAGAAAATGAAGATTCTTTGAGCCAAGATGACATGGAAGATATTGATGAACATCTAGCATTTCTTTCCAGAAGATTTGCCAAGCTCAAGTTCAAGAAGAACTTTGGAGCAGCTAAGACAAATAGAAACATGGTGGATAAATCAAAATTTAAATGTTTCAAATGTGGCTTGGCAGGGCACTTTGCCAGTGAGTGTAGAAAGTCAGATTCCAACAAAAAAAAGTTTGAGCCTGTGGATTATAAACAGAAATACTTTGAGCTGCTCAAACAAAAGGAAATGGCTTTTATTATACAAGAAAATGACTGGGCTGCAGATGGTCTGGATGAGGATGAGGATGTCAGCTATGTCAATCTAGCTCTAATGGCCAAGTCTGATGAAACAGAGACAAGTTCTTCAAGTAATCAGGTAATCACCACTAACCTTGCATATTTATCTAAAGTCGGGTGTAATGATGCTATAAATGGCATGTCTATAGAATTATATCATTTGCGCGTTACACTTAAGTCTCTCACTAAAGAAAATGCTAAAATCAAAGAAAATAATTTATTTTTAAGTGAGAGGAATAGTGTGCTAGAGTCTCAGTTCATTGAATTTGAAAAATTAAGAATTGAGTGTAAAATTGCTAAGGATGAATTAACTGAGTCCTTGAAGAAAGAAGAGATCTTGAAGAAGCAGCTTGAACGTAAACCGGAGGTGATTAATGCATGGAAAACATCTAGAGATGTTCATGCTCAAATCACCAAAGTTCAAGGGATTGAGTCCTTTTGTGATGCAACATGGAAGAAGAACAAGGAAAAGTTGGAATCCAATTTGGTGGAAGGATTGCTAACAGATGTAGACTCGACGGATGATGAGGGTCATCCGTCGGATAGCAAAAAGGGTTATCCGTCGAGTGACATAAATCCTCATCCGTCGACTGTGAGCAAGCCTGTGAGTAAAGCCAAGCTTGTCAAATTAAATGAGAGATATGGATCAGTTTCCAATAATTTTGTTCCAGGAGAATGTAGTC